>NC_059106.1:19818488-20118488 GCF_020740685.1 Jaculus jaculus
TGTGTGTGGGCAATGTATATGTGTAGTTGCTTATGCCCATGGTGAACATAGGGCCCAGAAGTTAATGTTAAGTGTTCCTTACCATGGTTCTCCACTGTAGCAAGCCCTAGAGAATCCCCCTGTTCCTGACTCCCCAGTGCTGGGGCTCAAGGTGTTTTTGCCTCAGTCCTGGCATTTTACCTGGATGCCGAGGATACAAACTTGCTCTTGTGCAGCAAGTGCTTTGCCCACAAAGCCAACTCCAGTCCTCTGTGAAATTGTTCTTATTTGAAACTGCATGTGAGTTACAATTATCAAAAAATGTATACATTATATGCTGTGTGTTTAAAGTTGAAGAGAAAAAATAAACATTTTAAGATGATATAACTGAACATCTAGAAAAATAAGAGTCAGTTATGGAAATTATATAATATAGTCACTAACTTTATATATAATAACCATGTAGGATGGATAATGTTCTCTTTCTAGTAATAAATAATCATTAGGACTAAATCCAATAGGAAAGATAATCATTATGGGAAATCATCAAAATGATTTGAATGATGAAATGTTATGAATATACACAAAATATGAATGTAATTCATCCTCAATGAAAGTCTTAATATTGAATTTTTTTTAATTAGCACATGTATGTAGGTGTATATCTATATAGCAGTCTATACAAGATTCTTAGTTGAAAGGCTGGAGAGATGGATCAGTGGTTAAGGCATTTGTTTATAAACTTAGTGACCCTAGTTCAATTCACCAGTACTCATGTAAAACCAGATGCAGAAAGTGGTGCATGCATCTGGAATTCATTTGTAGTGGCTGAAGGCCTTGTCACACCCATTCTCTCTCTCTCTCTCTCTCTCTCTCTCTCTCTCTCTGTCTGTCTGTCTTTTTGTCTCAGAGTCTCTCTGCCTTTGCTTGCAAATAAATAAAATATTTTTAAAAATTAACAAATAAAAAGGTTCATAATTGAAGGAGTTCTAATGTAGTTTCTTCTCATATGTAAGAAGACATGTTTGAGCATTATCAAGGTTTACTTGGAATAATTATTTGCATGTGAGGTTACACAAGTGATGATATATAAATTTTTATATTTTTAAATTACTTCTTGAACCAATTCATGGGACAGCAGAGTGCATTCGCAACCCCTAAATCTGCTCTAGTTCCAGCAGCAAGGAGAAACAAAGCTCTTGCTGCCATAAGTGCTGAACTTTAAAAAAAATAATCTAATGAGATTAGTATATGTCTTTGACATTTTGTTTTCAGTCAGAATGAAGGTCATAGCTAAAAGGTCACAAAGAAGAATTTGTACAGCAAATAAACAATGCTATTATTTTTGCAAAGAAAGTAAAATATCGTCACTATGCCCTCTTGCATATAAAGGGTATCTGTAATACCTAGTTCATGTCTACTAATATCACATCCTTCCATTTCTGGATTTTGGAATGTAAAAAGAAAATTACATCTTGCTTGGATTTTGGTGGCTAAATAAACTATGTGGTTTTCAGTAAATTATCGTCTTTGGGGAAAGGATGATGGCTTTTAGGATGCACTTCATACTCAAGTATCATGGTCTGAGTTTGGATTCTCTGAATCCATGAAAATCTAAAATCGCGTAGAAGATGCCTCAGTGAGCCTACTATGTAAAGGGAGGCAGAGGCAGGAAAATACACAGCTTTCAAGGTAGCTAATCTGGTATATGTGATGGTGAACAAGAGAGCCTTCTTCAAACCAGGTGGAAGGTAAAGACGGAAACCCAAGTTTCTTCACAGAACTCCACACATGTGTTCCCATACTAATAGACTCACACATGCATAAAGAATTTGTAAACAATTATAGCATCTTATTTTTTGAACTTTACATGTAAGTCAAAAATTCTTAAGCACACTTAACATTTGTTGGGAGGTAATAATTTGGTTGAACTTGGTGTCCATTTTGCTGTATTGAGAATTTTTCCCCTCTACTTTAGTTCTCTCAAACCTATCATATGTTTTTTTGTTTTTTATTCTGCATTTTATTCTTATTTATTCATTTATGAGAGAGACAGGAAGAGAGAGGGTGGGGAGGGGAAATGAACATGCCATGGCCTCTAGCCACAGCAAATGAACTCCAGACATATGCGGTACCAAGTGCATGTGGCTTACGTGGGTTCTAGGGTATCAAACCTGGATACTTGAGCTTTATAGGAAATTGCCTTAACTGCTTAGCCATCTCTCTATGCCCCCCCCATAATTCCTAATTTCTTTAAAAAGAATAAGTTTTCTATGAATATATGAATATATGAATATATGAATATATGAATATATATGAATATATCAAATTGAATTTTAAAATTAAGAAAAAATATGCTGAAATGGTAAAAATGTGTGTTTTTCAACATTAAAAAGATATTATTAATTGTTTAAATACTGTGTATCTCCATATAACATGGGGAACAACTATGAAGTCATGAATGAGCTGAGATAATTTAACACTTAAAATAGCATGATTTATTATATTGTTCATGAACCCATGTATCGTAGCACAGTTAGGTATAAGCCTAGTACTTGGGAAGGGAAGACAGAAAGATAGTGCGTTTAAGGTCTGTATGGTCTACATAGCAAACCTCTGCCTAGAACACAAAGCATAATGAAAGAAGAGGTGTCATTAAACTAATTCAAAATGCCATAAATGATATCAAAGTGTTCACTTGGTATTCACATCTACCTAAACATATATTCTGAAGCAAAATATTCCAAATCGTATATCTCATTCTTAGAAAATCAATAATCTGAGAAGTAACTGACCTCAGATTTTCAACTTTTATTTTAGATGAGCTCACAAATTCATCAGAAACCAGACTATCTTTAGAAGACCTTTTCAGGAAGGACTTTGTGACTCACAATCCCGAAGCTCGGTGGATCAATGGTAAGTACAGCCTTTTTGAGGTATTTTCATTGTTTTGAGTTCTCTGTAATTAAAATGCAAACAAGCATGGTAGTTAGTGCCTTAACAAATTCCATTATCTGAGGCATATACATGCACATTTTCAATAATATTAGGACCCTGGGTCGAATTTCTAAAATAATTCATCAATACAAATGCCTACTAAGCATTTTGTTGCCCATGCTGTACCTAAAATTCCTTTTTTTCAACCTGCAAACATACCATCCCAGCTTTAAAAAAATCAATTTCTGTTATTAAAGATATAACATAAAAGGATACCAATGACTTTCTCTGTAAGTTTGGGTTGAACTAATCATGAGAAATGTGTTAATAGAAACAGGCACAGGCATTTATATTCTGGAATATTTTTCTGATAGTGCTAATCATCTTGGTGGGTTAGCTAATCTGTCCCCATCATTTTATTTTTAAGTAACAACTTGGCTTATTTTTGTAAGGAGAGGATTTATATAATGGATCAAAATAGTTTTTCATTTTTACCTATTAGATATAGTCTTTTTTTAAAATTTTTTATTTATTTATTTGAGAGCGACAGACACAGAGAGAAAGACAGATAGAGGGAGAGAGAGAGAATGGGTGCGCCAGGGCTTCCAGCCTCTGCAAACGAACTCCAGATGCGTGCGCCCCTTGTGCATCTGGCTAATGTGGGACCTGGGGAACCGAGCCTCGAACCAGGGTCCTTAGTCCATCCTTCCTTCTCTATTATTCTAATTAAATGCATTTCTGCCTTCAAATTATATTTTAATTTGTGGAATCTACAGAAAGAACATATTTTAACCCATCAGCCCAAAGAGCAAATCAGACTTGTTTACCTGAGACAGAGGAGGTTCCTGAAATCAAGCAGGAACCTAGCTTCTTTCCTTGAATACATGAGTGAAAGTTTTGACCAGATGACATCCACTGTCAATTTTCCTGAACCAGCATTTCAGTTGAAATTATTTGGAATATGATTGTATGTCTTGGGGTTAATATTATAGATAGAGAATGCAGGACAGTCATTTTCAACTCTATTTTCTATAATTTCCTTGCAACATCAAAAATTTGAGAACAGCATAATTTTGCCTTTATAGTATGGTAACTCCAGCTATACAGTGTTATCATAGATAAGCAATGTGGCTAAACCATACTAATAAAATACATGACTATTGAATGTCCTGATACACACATCTCCCATGATAGTGTTATAAATCATTGTGTTTGAAGTGGTAAGCCATCTTCTGTTTTATTAACCATGAATTTGGGAAATTCAAAGAAATTTACATAGTTTGGCTTTGGAAAGAAATTTAAAAATAAACACATGGGCCTCATTTCTTCTTAGTTTAGCTAGGACTTTTCTAAACATGTATTTTTACCTCTTTGTATAACTAAAATGATAGCTTGTAAGGTATGAACAGATATTTCAACAGTAAATCACATGGTAAATGAACCACATTCTAATATCTACTAAGCAGATTCAACTTATACTTCAGAAGATTTTAAAGTCATGTGTTTTGATTCAACTACATTTTGGCAATTTCATTGAGATTCCTTGGAAACCTTGAGATGGTACATTAGGACAGCCCTGGGGTATAACTTCAGCTTATGTGTAACTTTCTAATGCATAATAGTGGTTATAATTGTGAACAAATTTGGCATTAAAGCAACCATTAAACCAGGGAGTTCAGAATCTGACCTCTGAGATAAAGGATCTGTGTAAATATCCTAGAGCTGATTTACCATGTGCAGTGGGGGAATGGATTTGTGTTCTAATCTAACTCACTATCCTTTCTAGTAATCATTAGAATCCTGGTATATTTACATATTCTGCATACAGCCAAGAAAGTGACTGAGAATCCCCTGACTAGCTATAAACTTGGTGTCGTTATCACCAAATATAAACACACACACACATGAAATGTGAGCTTCCTTTAAATTCTTGAGATGGCACACAGGGTACTCTTAACGCTTTCCACTTAAAGGAATTCAAGCTCACCTCATCTGAGGCTTCATTTCATTATTAGAGGTCATTTTAAGAACACTTAATGCATTACTGTTCAAGGGAAGGAAGATAATGGTGGAGGACTGACATGCATTAGTGGGAGCCAAGTATTGTCATTCTTTATGCTTGTCCTCTAATAATACATCTGAGGGTGTCACTGCAGCCTTGGATTGGTACTTGTGTTCATGGTAGAATCTGCCTTAGTCATTGTGTATAACTATAGCTCACCCTTTCATTGTTTCCCTCTGACATCCCATTCTCTTGCCTAACACATATATCAGCTACATCTCCAACAATTTATTACAGATATGTTACTGTTAATCTATTCATGTTAAATATTATGGAATTGTGCCTATCTCTCTAAGAATATCCACAGTGTTAATTTATACAGTCAATAAAAAGTGTATAAACAGATGCATTAAATATGATTAGCCAAAGCAAATAATAACTAGATTAAATCACACTGTCTCTACACTACTTTCTTTTTGTTTATTCCCATTTTTTTCAATTTTCTTAAATAGGTATATACATTCCATTTTTTAAATAATCAGAAATAAGTTTACATTATCATGCTAAAATCTCTGTTATCACCAAAATTCCTGACCTGCTATAATCAGTACATAGCAACTATAGAAACTAAATGAACATAACAAATATCAAACAAGTAGAAGATTTTTGAATGCTACATCTTGGGACTTGTATTTTTACAAAATGAAGTTATAAATGCTTATGTTCGAAAAGGAGAGTTAAGTAGACTTGGAAGAGCCTATATAGGGGAAAATTAATGCTGGTCTTTATAGAGACAACAGAGGAAGTCAGAGGGTAAAATTTGTCAATCTAAGAAAAGAAGAATGACTTATGAAGACACCCAAAAAATTAATAGTGCATAAGGCTTATTAAGAGGAACCCCGTATGTGTGTGTTTTAAGGCATATAGAATTCAGTCAGTGGTTTAGTGCAGCACATAACTCTGGCCTGCACAGTGCATAATGGAAACACGCATACACAGCACACATATACATGCAAAGAAAGGCTTAGGCAAAGCAATATAAGGGAAAGGGAGATAATGAGAAAATAATGTTTTTCACTATAATTATTTAGAATGTTTGAATTTGACTTTGATAATTTTAAGAGACTATTTATAGGTCATTTTTTGTAAACAATTTTCAAAAAGAAGGAAATTTTTGTAGCCAGTCATAAAAATGTCCTCACATTTATAATAATTTTTAATATTTTAGTTAGCATATATTGTCTTATATTAATCAATTTTAATAGAAAAATTGGATATGTATATAATGTGTTTTGATTACATTCAGTATATCTCCAACCCTAACCTGATTAGGGAAAAAAAAAAAACAAAACTACAGTAATCTTCTAATTCAGCTTGCTTTACATCATATTTTCTCATGTTGTTGTTTGTGTGACTGCATGTATGAATAGTTCTTTTGGAATATATGATTTTACTTGATAGATTATATACGTAGTCAGCTGATGCTTTGTATAACACAGAGTCAAATATTTCAGCCCACAAATTTATGTTGAATTAAGAAGTACATTTCAGGGTTGTTAGCCTGAAAAATGACTAAAGACAGTTTTATTTATCAAGAAATGGCAGACATTCCCTATGGAAAACCATTTGAGTCAAACCTTTAGTCATCTGAAATGTTCCATCACAATGGCTTCATTTCATGTCTGCCCACAGAGGCATAAGCAAGAACAGACCTAATAAATTAATTCTTCTTCCTTTATGTCCAGATTACCTTTTGTTCTTACTAAAAATGAAACACTGTTATTTGAATGTTACTGTAGGAATGCCAAATATGAAGTTCTATTATCTACCCTCATCAGTTCATTATGACTATTATAACAATGGAAATTGCACTTTGGGGACCATTTCTTAGCAGCAAGGCACTGTGCTATGCATTTTTAACTTGTCATCACTAGTGCTTACAATTCTCTAAAATGTGAAGAGACACATTCATTTTATAAACAACAAACTGATGTTTAAAGCAAATACCTTGTTCAAGTCCACACACTCAGATGTGGCAAAATGAGAATACCACTTCATGACTCTACTGTGGACTTCAACTCTTAATGAGCAGAGTATATGTAATCAAGTAGAGGCTCAAGGAACAGAATATTAAGGGAACAATAAATGTCACAAGTGGAAATTACTTTGAGGTATGTTATTTACCATATTGTATATATTGTAGGGAAAAGAGAAAAATAATCAATTTATTTAAGGATTCTGAAATAGGGTTTATACTGAGTGAAACTTTAAAACTGTATGGAATAGGAAATAGTTCTTACATTGGGATTCAGGTGTCTGGGCTGGGGAATTGAATATTTACCTTGAGAAAAATAAAAACTCATATCCTTAATGGACCTCAGTTTATCCTTGTGACTAAAGTGGGTCCCTGAGTGACACATGAAGTTCTCACAGTTTTCTTCTGCACTTATTCAGATTTGGAAGGCATGGTCAAATGGGCTAGACAGCAAGACACAGTGTGACTGGGGTTTGCTTATTTCTCTTTCATAGAACATAGTCAAAGTGGGAGTGTTATCACAATAACCAGTACTAATTAGTATTTTATATTTCTTTGATATAACTTATTAAATTTTAATCTACTTTATTCTACTTATAAGGTATGTGGTAAATTATATGAAATAAGGTGATAATCTAATTTATATTATATGTGATTCCACTGTTTTATCAATACTCAGACTTTGAACCCTACACATATTTTTGTGAAATAGAATATTAAAACACTGCTTCAAAGGAGAAAGGAGAATGTAGAATGGAGTTTTTGGAAATGTGGAAAGTTTAAGAAGGGGATATTTTAGTAATAAAATAGCCTTTTTAATAAAACTTTTTAATGGATTTTTCTCTTTCACATTAAGGATTACATGTATTAATAACAAATCTCTGGATTATTTACTACACTTTAATAATCATGTCCCATCTAAGGATACACACATAAGAGTTACACTCAAGATTGGAAAACCCAAAGGAAGAAACCTGAATGGGATATAGAGTAGAAATTGAAGTCATTGGCAAGGTAGCTTGGAAATGAAAAGAGTCCTATGTTCATATTAGATAATTTCTAGAATTGTACTATTTCAGTGATACAGATGATTTATAAAGGATATCACCTAAATATATTCCTCTGTATGCTAGTAAACAGGGCATGGGCAACTGTACACTCATTGCATATAGTACATTGTACACATGTCACATGCACATGTACATACAAGTGCATTCTGGAATGTAGAATCTAAGTTTTTCTAAAATGACAGGAGTAAAGCAGGACAATTTGGAAAAGCAATAACAGCAGGAGACAGGAGAGAGCAATGGGTGTGGATATCATCAAAGGACATTATATAAATATACAAAAATGTCTTAATAAAATTCATTACCTTACAGACTTACTGTAGGTTAAAATATAAAATTAATTAAATTTTAAAAGTATATATGCAAGTGATTAAACCAGAATTTTTAGTAGTTTCCTTGAACATGATTAGAGAAAATCAGACATAGAAACATAAAGAATAAGATGTTAAGCCAAGATGAGGATTAGTCAATGAATAAATAAGAAAGTTTATTACTCATGTAAATGTTAGAGTTAACTGAACTGGAAGTCAGAAGCTATAGATACCTGAATGGCTTAAAGTGAGGTACAGCTAAGAAGTGAAGTTTACCAACTTGCTGTTAGACTTTGATAGAAAACAGCAAGTTCTCCTATTCCAGGGTCATCATATGATAGGGATACATTAATGGGATTTATATAATTTAGTTGATATTGTAAATTATGATCTCATGCTGGGGAGCTTGTCTAGTGGTTAAAGATGTTTTCTTGCAAAGCCTGCTGTTTTGGGTTCAGTTCTCATTACTTATAAAAAGCTAGATTTAAAAAAATAAAATGGTGCATTCATTTTGCTCCAGAGGCCCTGGAAAACACACACACATACACACACACACACACACACACACACACACACACACACATGCAAACACACACGTACACATATACACATAAAATAACTTATCTATTTTTAAAAAGACCTCTATGTCTAACTTAAGTCCTATAATTTTATGATATTTTTATCTTTATAACTACATAAAAGTTTGATTAAAATCACTGGTTTAGTTGTAATTTAGTTTATGGAAACAGGACAAGGATTTAGGACACTATTAAAACAAAGAACCACCTGTCACAGAGAAATTTCTATTCCTCCTTTTCCTGACAGAACCCTCATGTTGGAGACATAGCAGCCTCTTCTTACTGTTGACTGGTTATAGAGTTTCAGAAGGATAATTTAAAGCTAGTCTCATTTCATACTTCTAGTTGGTAAAACCTTCCCATATGCCCCTGTGCTGTGAATACGCAAGTCAGTTTTAATGAGGCGGAACATTCATTATGAGAGTTGTGTACCTAAGACTTCAACTTGTCACCACAGCCATGTTCTTACAAACAGCATCTGACAGCAGCTGATACTTATTTTCTCTCTGATGATCTGCATAAATAATATTCACAGATAAATTATTTCCATGTGCTTATGCCCCACCAATTGGGACTCCAAAGCTTTATTGTTTGTTATGCCATTTGCATGTACTGGTATTTGCTTATTTTTTTTTATTCTGTAGCTCCATGCTTATGATGGAATATTTTATTTATATAATGTAATTCTTAGGTTTTAAGTCCCATATGCTCACATTATTTCAAATATTAGAAAGGGTGAAAGTGATTGAGAATGTGTGGAGCATGGTGCTCATATAACTTCCACATGCTAGGGTCATGCCTATGAAACACTCACGTTGTTTTCTAAGGCAACTCCTCAACAAGGTAGAGTGAGAGCCTGCCTGTACAGAAATGTACTTGGGCCAGTTTTATGTTGGGAGAATAACTTCTCACATGCTTCACTTTCCAAAGCATTGTGAAAGATCACTCAACAATTTTAAAGTATTAAGAAACCTTGTCTGCTCTTCCATTGCATGAGCACTGATATTCATTTCATTAATTTATGGCATTGAGCAAGTGAACTGGCAATTCCAGACATCACTTTCGCCAAGCACAGGGTAAACACCTGGACAGTAAGAACAATGTTTATTTATTTGGAACTCTGTATATATATATATGACACTGAGCCAAAATTGTAGTTTTTTTCTTTTTCTTGAGATATGCTTTTTCTTTATAAATCATTAGTTCTGTTTTATAGTCCATGATCAGTGCTCCAGACATCTTTACTATTTGAATAATGCTTCTTATCTTATTTTTAGGCTCAGCCATACAATACATACAAAAGTAAGGTTAATATATCTTCGCTTCCACATTTTTGGAGATAAATAGTATGTTAGCATGTTAGCATGTCAGTATATAGATATTTTAGTAAGTGAGTTATGACATTGGTGCAACAAACTTTAATTATTTTGAAAGCACATATAATAGTGAAAGAACTTTCTAAAATGTTTTCTTAACTACACATGGATTTAGGAATCCAGTATAAGACCTAGACCTCTACAAGAACTAAAGGAAACAGTAGGAAAAACATTCTAGTATTTAGGAATAGGGGAAGACTTTCTGAATAAGACCTCAGTACCCTAGTGAACTGCATAAACAAAGTTTGAGATGTCATGAGACTAAATTATAATCAATATCTAGGTTGTCTAGATAAATTGGAGAGTTCTAGGTCTAGTTTTAGGTTGAATCTTTGTTTCAAAGGTTGAATTGAAGTACTGAGGAAGGCCTAGAATGGCTGTCAACTTCAAGCCATCATTAGCATGAGTACAACATCTGCATACACCCCTACACAGAAACATACCTGTCCACAAACATGTGAACATGTGTAATCACATGAACTCACTAATGCGCAAAGAATACATTCCAGAATATTCAATTTGTTTAGATAAATGAAACATAACTAATTTATTATGACCAATGATGTCAGAGAATGAAGATCACAAGTGAGCAAACTGAGGTATCAACTTGAAATTGTATATGGACACTGAAGTACCCTTCCACATTTGCTGAGGCAAGTTCTGATAGGTGGAAATGAATATTTGTGATGAAATATTCCCTCTGGTTGAATTGTGTAGAAGTAAAAGAAAAAAAAATTAAAAATACACTTGAACTGATCAGATTGGACTAAAGTCTAGTGAGCTCCTTGAAACCCTGACATTCCAGGGGGTAATGAATTTTGCTCACATTTGCCATTAAAAAATATCCTTACTCTAGTTCTACTTTTATCTGATATTTAATTGTGAAAGTCATACTAATTCTAAGTAATATGGCATAATTCAAAATCATCAGTGAGTTGAATACACCTTTTATTTGGCCCTTACAGTCCATTAAAATCAATCATCATTGTTTTCCATGAATTCATTTTACAACAGGTCGCAATAAGTTCAGAGGGAGGGACTCTTGTAAGGAAACTTCTGATTTATATGTGCCATGTGGAAGGTGGACTGTGTCTGTCCTTCCTTCTTGGCAACCCCTGAGGCCTTTGGAAATTCTCAGGGCTTCACGAAACATGAAACATGCAATGGAAACCACCATACGTAGGTCACTGTGAGATTAAGAAATATATTTGGACACAAAGCAAAATAAAAGCTTACAATGTAATAGGTAATGTTAACTATTTTATCTTAATTTAAAATCCTATTTTAATCATATATATATATATATATATATATATATATATATATATATATATTTTAAAAACCCTCAACTTTCAAGCACCTTATCATAAAAACTTACTCATAATGACCTGTGAGTTTTATGGGAACAATAATTTTGATTGAATTTTTTTTTTTTTTAAGTTTTTCAAGTAGGGTCTCACTCTGACCCAGGCTGAACTGGAATTCACTCTGTAGTCTCAAGGTGTCCTCAAACTTACAGCGATCTTCCTACCTCTTCCTCCTGAGTGATGGGATTAAAGGCGTGTGCCACCATGCCCGGCTTGAATTTTCTTAAGAAAATTGAGAGTGAATATTAACTTTGTAGAAATGTAATTACCTATAGTTTATATTACATTCATTCCAACCTTTCTAATGGTGATGTGGCTATTTGCATAATTTTAAATGACATATATAATATTTAATGAAGGGAATTTATCTAGACAACCTAGATATTGATTATAATTTAGTCTCATGACATCTCAAACTTTGTTTATGTAGTTCACTAAATATTATAAATATATAATATTTATTGTGTTGCCTGGTTCATTTTTAGATTTAAAGTCTTCTTAACTTCTTCAAGTTGTATTTGGTATTATTGCAAAAAGTTATACGATATTGAAAAACTTCCTTTACATAGTAATATCAAACATATTTTAGGGGACTCTGGAAATGGCTTAGTGGCTATGGCATTTGCCTGCAAAGTCTCAGGACTCAGGTTCGATTCCCCACGACCCAGGTAAGCCAGATGTACAAGGAGGCACATGTGTCTAGAGTTAGTATGTAGTGGCTAAAGGCCCTGGCATGCCCATTCTCTCTCTCTCTCTCTCTCTCTTTCTCTGTCTCTCTCAGATAAATAAATAAAATGTTTAAAAACATATTTTTATGATTAAATGTATGTTCTGCAAATTTTTACCTAGAGTTATTTGAGTTCCAACTTTCATTGAAGAGTAGGTGATGTTGGATTCTCAGAGTGATGCTACATTTCCTGTGTGAGAGCTTAATTTTCCTAGATAAATAAGTTTCAGTGAGAAGACCAAAGACATCAGTGTTCCCTCTGATTGATCCATGGCATATGTAGATAAGGGGACCTTAGGGAGTGTTCCTTCATGTATGTCTAGTAAAAGAAACAACCCAGAGAAAGAGATGAGAGTGTCAAAGGGCTCTGAATGCTCTTTGCCAGTTCAGGAGAGAACTTCAAAGTTCCACTTTTAGAGGCACTATTGCCTGATCCAAGAAATCAGTATTTAGCTGATTAGTTTTCTAAAACTATTTTGTTGGGCTGGGGATACAGCTTAGTTGGTAGAGTGCTTGCCTAGCATTCAAGGGGCCCTGTGTTATATGCCCACTTCTGTATATAAACTGTGCAATTGTGACACACACCTATAATCCCCTCACTCTTCAATCTTCACACCGTGGATATAGAGGCTGGGGTATCATAAGTTTGACATCATAACCAGCCTCATAATGAGTTTATGGTCAGCCTATGGTACATGAAAGCCTGTCTTAAAACAAACAAAAAAACCTATTTCCTGTTTATGCTAAATCTCAAAACCCACCAGTATTAGAAACAGAGTGATCTAATGGATAAACTGTTATAGATCAATTTTTACACTTAATTTGAAAAACCTTGAGTTCCAAATGTATACTCTAGAGGCATGGATGGAATAGCTTCCGCTGATTTCCTATCACCCTACCTCAATGAGGGCAGTGACACTTTAAACTGGTTTTAATATGAAGGGTTTTCCTTTGGGAAAGAAAAGCATTCAACTTCACACAATAAACATGTTTCATTGAAATCACCTGCCAAAGAATTAGCCTTGTGATTTTCTTTTTCCCCTTTCTTATTCTATTTTGGAAGTCAGGAGAAATGAAAGCTTGTATACAGACTTGGGAAAACTTATCCTTTGAAATCCACATCTACTTACTAGAAGGTCAGTCATTTTTCCTGATGATTTTAGAAAATGTCAGGAAAGGGGCACAGTAATTGATCCTGTTAGGGTGGAATGAAGTCTTGAAAACTGTAAAGCATATGTGAGGCTTTGCAGAGAAAGTGGCAATAACGAAAGGCCCAGAGGCAACATAATCAATGTGGAGCAGAAGTGTGTAGGGTCCTGTTTGACTCCTTGCTTGTAAAAAATTTATTGCAGCTTACAGATCCAGGGGAAGTTCCATAATAGCAGAAATAGCTGGCCTTTCACAGGACCAAAAAGAGAGAGAAGCACCAGCCTAAAAGCCAAAAGCCACACAGCACAACACACTTCAGGAACTCCAGCTAACACACTTTGCATCTCTTTAGATTGAAATCTGAAACCCACCACCACACCTTAAGATCCACCCAGGTGGCTGTAAATGCAAACTACGAATTAATAAAAAAACTAAATATATTGGGGCCCATCTATTCAAACTACCACAATAATATACCATGATCATAATCCCCTCCCACCACTCCGTTTCCCCCTCCCATTCTTTTTTTTTTTTTTTTTTTTTTTGTCTTGTATTTTTGAGTTAATGTCTCACTAGGTAGCCCTAAGTGGTCTAGACCAAGTTATACAGACCAGGCTTTCCTCAAACGAGGTAATCCTCCTGCCTCTGCCTCTCAAGTGCCAGGATTACAAGAGTGAACCACTATGCCTGGTGGATGCAGTTCTGAGGATCAAACCCAGGGACTCATGCAGGCTGGCAGGCAGGGAAAGCATTCTACCAACTGAGCTACATTCTGCAACTAACCCTCTGACTTTTTTTTTTTTTTTTTTTTTTTTTTATTAATTAGTTTTGTACTCAGTGAATACAGTCAAGTTGGTATCATTGTTAGGCTCATCCATGTCCTGCTCTCTCCCCCTGGCCCCTCCTTGTTGAGGAATATGGGTCATGCATAGTGGAGTTAGCCCACAGTTCTGGGTAGGAGAAACCTCTCTGTGTATCATAACCCAACATGTGGTTCTGACATTCTTTCCACTTCCTCTTCCGCAAAATTTCCCTGAGCCATGTCGGGTTCATTTTTGGTCTGCTTCAGTGATGAGGTGTTGGGTGCCTCTGGGTGACATTTAAGATTTTGTTCCTAGATTATTATATCAGTAGTAAAATGGCATGATAGGCTTAAACAAGGTGCTAAATTTAAACAAGTAATGTGTATGTTGGAGTCTTTCATCCATCTATCCTACATACTATAATAAAGTAGAATATATAGTTAAATCAAATTTTAGCAGGCATTTAATCATCTCAATTAACATGATTGTTGGACCTTTTCCCAGAACTTCCCACTGAGTAGTGTAAAGTAGGTCTGGGGAATTTTGTCCATCTGATGTTGCTGCCGAACAGAACGTAGAGCAACAGTAGGACCAGGAAACTGCTTTCAATTCCTGAAATGTACTGTCTTCCTTCAATAATAAGTTATAGTGATGCCCAGCGTTGCTATTTTCTGTCTGAAAAGTAAGACGAACCCCGATCTTGAACAAATTAATTTGCTTTAGAAATTGAAATATCAAACTGCGATTAAAGAAGGATACTTCTGTCTCTCTCATAAATAAATATACAATATTTTTAAAAATAGAGAAATAACTAAGTCCTTGAATAATTAGAGAAACACACTGAATATTACTGAGATTAATAACAATCCAAATGCCTGATCTGAGAAGATTTTGTGCTTCTGTTTCTGTAATTCTAGTTAAACCGCTGTAACATGGGAATATATCAAATTTCTCGACCATTTATCTTGACATTTTCACTCACAAATTTTATGTGGGTTGCCTGTGTTGCCACACACAGCCAATTCATAAATGTTCAATAATTTTATTTATAATTTATATTTATTATATGATGATTGTTTTAATATACTGTATTATTGTTGCTTCATGTTTTTGATCCAGCCTTTGCTTATTGAATTAGCTAACAAAAGTTTAGGTAACTTCCCAGCAACATGTGGCTCTTTAATTGGAAGATTACTTTAGTTGTCTGACATAAAATAAATAAATAAATAAATAAAACAGCCATAAGAAAAGCATGATTTAACTACTAGGCACCTAGAATTCTCAATGTTTATGCATATATGCAGATACATATAGTGTGTGTTATATAGTATGATATATATTTTTTTCTGTTTGGTATGTAATATTACAAAGAGGTGCTTGATATTTTAAGATGACATTGCCACCCAGGAGCAAATTTGACAATAAAGGTAGAACTTCATATTAATTAAGGTTTATAATATTGGTTTTGAGTGCTTTAATTTTGTTGAATAATTAGTGAGTAGAAAATTTGTATATCACCTAATCATTATTCAAAATCTCCTAGGAAGTTAATTTTATATTACAAACTTTGTAAAGGAGCCCAATACTATTAATTAAAAGGATCAAGTGAACATGATAAAATAAGTCATTTGTTTCCTCTGCCTCGAAGAAAAAGTAAATTCTGAATCATGAGATGGTGCAGGGGAACAGATTTCTCCCTTCCATCCTAGGCTCAACTGGCAGGGGCTCTTCACCTGAGACTGAGGGGAAAAAAATAAATAAATAACAAGTAAACAGCATATAACAGTTGAAAAAATGCAATAGTGTTTCCTAATGTAACTTGCCAACATTTTTAACTTAAGAAATAGAAAACATTTTTTTTTAATTATATTTTTCCTGTAGGTACCTCCCTGCACATATGGAAAAAAGAGTTTAGACATTGACTTGACAACTTAGTCATCATTATCACATGTAGCTCAATTAAAAATATTTTTATAATACCTATTTTTTAGATTTTTATAATTGTAATTTCCATCAAACATCCTTTTAAATTCATTTGTTTATATCACACTCCAATGAAAACACTCACATGAAATTGGTTTTATGGGTATCTTGAGGGCAGTGGGCCTTCTCTCCAGGTCCAGATGGCCTGGACTTGAGTAGCTGTCTTTGGAGTTCCTATTGCCACCAAACAGGAATCTAAGAATACAGGCAAACAAGTGAGGAGGGGAAAATAACACTTTATTAAGGAAAATATAGTAAATAAAAAGACTCCTGAGAGAGTCCCAAATGAAAGAGGGGAGTTTGCTGGATCAAGGGCTTGAAGCTGGGAATGTAAAGATGGGAAAACTCTAAACTGTCAGGGCAAGCATGATTCGGATTTCTGGATTTCCAGATTTCCGAGGATATCCAAGGACAATCAAGAAAGGGTAAAGAAAATTAAACGTTACTCCTTTTGAGTTAGAACTCAGACAATGATGCAGGCTCATCTCATGGATGGGGAGGATTTTCTACAGGCTTAAGTATGCCATTCCTTTAAGGAGATAGTTATTCCACCCACCAGATGAACGAATGACAGGCTCCTAGGACCAGAAAACAAGATGATATGCCTCTTCCCTTTCTCCTGTTACCAGTGAAATAGGAGGGGTCCTTCTTTTAGGGACCACAAAGCCTAATATCTGTCTACTTATTACATTGGGTAAAACATACTGAAATAGTATATATTCAAATTGAACTGGGTACTCTTTCTTTTTACTTCTTAAATCTAATAATCACATTTATATTTTGGTTGGCTTCCATGGTTTCACAAGTCAGAAATTTCAGACAAGCTCTGTTTCAGGGGCTATCAGTAAATATGCTGAGATAATCAAGGCCTTTTGGCAGTTTATAATTAAAGATGATAAACAGGCAATTAAAGGGTAAATGATAAGGATAATAAAGATTCTGACAAAAATAGCAAAGAAAAGAGGTAGATGTACAAGGTGCATGAACAGTGATGCACACTAGAAAATCAGGGAAGACATCTCTGAAAAATAGACAAAGTAGGTCTAAGCTGAAACTTGTAACTTAGTCCTAACCAGGGCAGCACTCTACTGAAGCCTGACATGGCATCATTCAGTGTCTGGGTCCTTCAATTCAGACCTTATCAAGAGTTTTAGAACAGAGAAGCAGCATGTATTCCCGTGACCGCCTCAAAGGAAGAGACCCAGCTAAGTCCAACGACTGACTCTGAAGACAAAACCAAGGAGCACTAACAGCTGTAATTAGACCAAATTCAAAGCAATCAGAGCAAGCTGTGAACGCCTGTATGCAGGGAAGAGTGACTGGAAGATTTAGATCAACCTTGGGGAATATTATGCTAGGCAGTTACTTAACAGTGACAGCACATAGTGTCAGAGTTCAATTGTGTTGCCCATCTCCACCCCTAGGTTTGTTGATTACCACATTTCCTCAGAAATAGATGGATAGTAATTGCTATTTTAAAAAATTAAAATGGAATCATCAGGAAAAAAAAAAGAAAAGAAAAATAGACAAAGTATAACCATCATGACAGAAAGATACTGGTACACATCCCTTTGGCTATCAAATTATTAAGGCAGGCCACCCTGAGACTAAATAGTGAATTCCAGGAAAACGTAGGCTACAGTGAGACCCTACCTTGAAAAACAAACAAACAAAAGTATTGAGATAGTATATATACCAAGAAATAGGACTTTTCTAAGAGTCTCATGCTAGGAGAAGAAAATGTCTGGTGCTATCCTTAGTTGAAAAATTGTCTTACAGAAGGAGATTCACAACTTTTCAGCCATCCTCGCAGGACACCTGGATCTTAGACAATGATGTGTCAGTGATTGGAGGGTCCACACCTTGACCAGGACTACTGATTAGCTGTGCATAGGTTTCAGTTTTTATTTAAAATTAACTTCATGTTAGGACCCAAAGATGAACTGGCCAGGGAGGGTTTCTTGACAGGTGTTATTTGTTCTTCTTCTCATTGTGACCACATTGAAAAAAATATATATTATATTATACTATAATTTTACTTTTGACTATTACTTTGGCTCCTTAGTTGACTTATGGAGGGCCAATGGCTTCTACTGGTATGTTAGGGATACTCTAACAGCTCCTGCAACAAATGTGAAATTATAGAAAACATCCATGTATGTACCAAAAGTGAGAAAATGCTGAATACATTGAAGATATAACATCCTGGGATTGGAACAAATACAACTTACTCAGCAACAAAGTAACATGTTCCTTCCTCATTTCTTTTCATCATTGTCCAAACAGTATACATTTTTTTCCAGGTTAAAATTAAAGAACGTGTCTTAGTGAACAAAGTAATAAGGTGAATATATTAGGCACTGTCCAGATTTAGCGAGGAAACCAGGGTGCTAAAGTATCAAGATTATAGGTCACTTTGGACCTAAGCAAACATAGTTTGTTGACTGTTCGCAAGATGCATTTAGGGAAACATACATTGACTTTAGTGGCCATTTGTGCTTATCAATGGCAGCAGGTGATTTTTGAATTCCCCATCAGTGAAATGGGATCACATCGTAGGTTAGAGGATCCCTTTCCTCTCTCAATTTCTCTTCCCATGTCACCATGATTCTGTATCCTTCAAAACTCCTCCCTCAACATCAGATTTGAAGTCACCATGAAAATTGAAAAGGCAATGTCAGAGGTGAAGGTATTAAAAAAAAAAAAAAGTCCACACTGTCACCTTCAGTAGCTCGAGGAGTTCCCCTAACATTATAGAAACACTGACCCAGAAAAACCCAGGACTCATGGCTTCAGCCTGAAAATAATTTAAGAACTACCTGGCATGAAAAAGAAATAAGGATTTTAATAAAGATATTTTAATAGAAGCTTAAGAATGAGGATTAGGAGAAAGACACTTCAGAAAGTAAAATGCACCTGTGTGCATGCATATGTCTTCCCAAGGTAGAATAACAAAAAGTAAGACATATCCAGGTATGGGGTCAGTCTGCCCAATAAGAACTCCCAATTAAATTTCTAAGCATTAGCCCTGATACCATTTTGTTAGCTCTCAACTTTCATCCCTAAAGGTTGCTAAGAAACCATTTTTATTGTTATTATTACTGGTTTTCCCTTTTCCTTCTATTTTGATGTGAGATTATAGGGTGGCTCTGGAGATGCCTTGGATGAAATTATCTGATGGACCAGACACGGCTAGAGTTGCACAAAGGGTTTAATACATGTCCTGTCTGTATACACTGGATTTCTAGAGAGATTCCTAGAAAATTGCAGACTTAGAGCTGAGAAAGGAAGACATGCCTTAAGCAGTTATTCATTGTGTTGAAACCTCTGTGCAGGTGAGAGGCTTCAAGCAGCCTCCTAGACAAGGGCTGCCTTCCTTCTCAAGTTCTCATGATTTTCTCTTTCTTTCTATCCTGCCTCGGGTAGTAGAGTAGCAAGACTTCTTAGAGGAATGCCCATAAATTATAACCCCAATCAGTAACAAGATATACCTCACACGACGGTGGCTCATCACAATCCATGATGGCCTAATGGAACTCCTGAAATTACTTTTGGGAGCACTGCCTACTCACAATAGTCTAATATTTAGTATTTGAGCATGTTACAGATTAAGGTCCAATGGTCCAATAGTTACCAGGGAAACATAGCAAATTCCTAGACTACTACACAGAATCATCTCTGTAATTGATTAGTCTGATTATTTACACTACCTACTTGAAGTAAAATGCCATCCTTCCTAATTTCTTATCACGTCAAAGCCAATGGATTCTTTATTCGTCACTGGAAGGTGCATGATAGCAGTGGGATAAACTTGCAATTTTATTGATAATGACAAAGAGAGTATCCCTGATAATGACAAAGGCAGTGTCCCATGGGTCTCGTTTTTGTTTTGTTTATTATAACATTGTGCGTGGTGCAAATGCATGCATGCTAGGGGCAGAAGGTAATGACAAGTGCCTTATTTTATCACTCTTCAGCTTCCATCCTTGAGGCAGAGTATCTCATTGAATTTGAAGTTTGCCATTTTTCAGTGAAGGCTGGCTGACCATAAAACCTCAGTGGTGGTCCTGTATCTGTCTTCCTCAATGCCAGCATCACAGACATTCATGTCTGTGCCCAGTTTTTCTACATGGATCCTGGAAATCAAACTAAGATTCCCATGGTCATGCACTGAGCACTTTTACCCACTAAGACCTCTCTGCAGCCCCATAATTCTCCCTAACAGCTCACAGTTTGCTATAAGAACGTTGGCCCTCTAGCTTTTATCGCAATGACAGTCAAGTAGTCTTTCTTAGAAATTTAATTTAGGGATGGCACACTTGCAATAAAACTAGAAAAAGCCATCGCTCCACAGTTTGTGTTTGTATCCCCAGAAATGCTTGTTGACTGCACACAGGCACCATGCTGATGTATAGTCATCCAAAGAAATAAAGCCAAGCTAAGATAATTGCCACAAGGTCTATTTTTAGTCAAGAATAATTACATGTTAACCAACTGGTATTTTCTTCCAAAGGTTGGGGGTTGACAATTCTGTGGATGGCACGTCATCTGCATCTTCCTGGGTACAGCAGGCTTTCTCCAAGTCTCAGCAGATGGAATTAACTAGGAGATGATCTTGCTCCTGCTCTGTCTTTATATACCACTCAGTGCAAACGGGAGCACTACCTATTTCTTCAATGATGTCTGAAAGCCATTGCCCTCTCAGCTTCCTAAAACTCAAGCTTAATGTCCAATGTGCTATGAAATGTGTCCCATGTGAGCCAAATGTACACTACCTTAATAAAGGCCTGCAATCATCAGCTTGTACAGAGAAATAGTTTACTCTGCCTCATAGCTCCCCAGTCTCTTATCTATGGTCAGTTGCCCCCAGTGCTTTGGGCATGAAATGAAACAGTGCATGAAGGTAGAAAGTACATGGTGGAACAACTGTCTAATGGCATGCCTGTTAAGTTATGGGGAGAGATGTGGCTTGAAAGAAGTACAGAATCAGATAGACCTTTAGGCCAGGGATTTATTGGAGATGACAGCATAGCATGGTGGGGTCTGAAAGCTAGCATCAGCCCACCTAAGGAAGGAAAAGCACCTCCTCTTAATGCTCCTTGTGAAAGACTGGGCAGGGGAAGTTGTGCTAAAGAAAAGTGGATCCAGGGTTGAGTGACATCACAAAAGTATACAGAATCACTTCAGTTTGGTGGTTTGTGCTGTGCTAGGGGTTTGAAAATGCCCAAAGACATTTCTGGGTAAGGGGTGTTTGTAAGAACAAGAGGGCAAATTGAGGCATGACTAATATGAGATGACAGTGGTCAGTCTCCTGCTGGGCTTGAGGGCAGGGGAGCACAGTGTGCTCTTGTCTTGCATATAGCCTTCTTTATTCAGGGGTTGGTTACAGGGAAGGTTTGTTTGTAGGGAGGTGGGCAGGGTGCCTGCCTATGTGACACAGTAATAGCCAGAAAGTCACAAAGAGAAAGAGAAAGGGTCTGTGACCCTGCTTATTCCTTCAAGGGCATGTCCCCAGTTATGGGAGGCTCTTTCACTAGGTTCTAACTCTTAAGGTGTCTACCACCTGGTAAATGCTGAAGACCAAGCCATTTTCATGTATAGACTTTTGGCAGACATTAGATCCATATTATAGCAGCCCTTCTGTCTCCTGTAAGAAGCCTGTAGATGGTTATATGTAATGAATGCTGTACGATTTTTTGGTTAAATATCTTTGCTTACATGCAAAACATTTACTGTATGAGCCAAAATTATAAAACATATTAGCTGGAATATCAGCATATGAACTCAGTAAATTAGGAGATTATGTGAAGACATTTGATAGAAGAATGATGAAATTATGTCTGGTGTCCAGGGTGTCATCTCAGGATTCCTGATTCTAGAACTTTCCTACCTTCATAATCAGTATAATCTTAAACAACTTAGTGTTTCTCTCACCAATACAGGAATGTAACATAATGTTGTTTGGACCACTGTTGCTTATGATTCTGGTGTTTCTTTTGTCAAAGGGGCCAGGAAAGTAGACACGGCTTCCCACTGTCACTTACATCAGCCTAAGGCCAAGAAGTTTGCTTCTGTATCCAGGGACCTCATCTCAGATAATCCCCACATATCTGGCTTCAATACACAAAACAATTTAGGGCCAAGGCACTAAAAAGGGTTTTGGGTCTTATTAAAAATGATATAATATTAACTAAGCAAAAGTTTTAAGAGAGAGATGCTGAGAAGAAAAGTACATATAGCCCAAAGCATGTGTACAGTGTTTTCCTTATTGTTTCAATTTTTAAAAATTTATTTAAGAGAGAGGGAAAAAGACATATGAAAAGAGAATGAGCATGGAGTACCAAGCCTTCAGCCATCGCAAATAAAGTCAAGGTGCTTGAGCCACTTTGTGCATCTGATTTACTGGGCTATCGATCCCAGACCATTAGGCTTTCAAGCTTTGTAAGCAAGTGCCTTTAACCACTGATCTATCTCTCCAGCTCCAGGGATTGTGTTTCCTCAGAGGTGCAGAAATTTAGTCTTGCCCAAGTAGTGTCTGGAGCCATTTTGGCTGGACTTGTATCCATAGCTCTGGGCTTCTGGCAGCAAGACATTAGCAAAACTATAGCAGCCTACCTGTAAGCAAGATTAGGTATCCTCAGCCATTTGGCTGGTCCTTTGTACTGAGAAATGATTGAAATGCAAAAACTCTGTAACAGGAAGGTTTTTTGATAGGAACTTGTAAAGCTCTTAAAATCTTTGTCCATGGAAAACCTGTTTGTAAAAAGATATAAAAAGGAATGCTGTGAAATAAACCAGGTCTTCAGTCCTGGCTTGAGGCCTTGCTTCAGCCATGGACTGGGGTCCATACTTTCACTCTTTCTTCTGGCTTTATGAGAGAGTCACACTTCACCAACTTTTCAAAAGTCATCCGTAGAATTTGGATGGACTCAGTCCTCACACGTGTGCAGCGAGTTTTTTATCCTCTGAGCCATTTCCTCAGACCATTGTGCTTCTGCTGTTTAATGTCAAGTACATGTCAGTGAATTAGGTTAGCAGTACTTTAGTGCAGGGAGCAGTGGTGCTACTCCCAAGACTAGGCACCTGGGTTTTGCAGGAAGCACTTGGATAATACCAGAACTTACTATTTATGTGCTCATTATTTCTGGTTTTTATTTTATTTTATTTTATTTTATTTTATTTTATTTTATTTTATTTTATTTTTTTAAGTGTGTGTGTGTGTGTGTGTGTGTGTGTGTGTGTGTGTCTCAGATTGGGGTGGCAATGCCAAAGTTGTGTGCCTGGCTAATGTGGGTAACTAGGGACTTTAACCCAGGCCTGCAGGTTTTACAAGCAAGTGCATTTAACAATTAAGCCATCTTCCCAGGTCCCACAGAAGGGCATTCCTGATACTCTCAAGACCTCTTCTGGAAGGAGTGTTTTCTAATCTTATAATGCTTCTATCTTTTTATCCTTGTGTTGTTATATGGAAAATAAACCAATAGTCCCACATGCTAATGTTACTTGAAATGATTTCCTCTCCACTTTCAGCCTGTAATAACTGGCAATCCATAGAGACATGGAAACATCTGGAAACTCCAGACTTTGTTAACATTTGGCTTTACAAGCAATACTGCAGCTTTTTTGTGGGTAACTAGTTTGCTTTTTTTTTTTTAATAGATAGGTGGACAATTTTATATCATAGTAGGAAGGTTACAAAATTATCAGTCTTATGGTTATAAATTGTTAAGCCTTGTTTTGGTGTTTTGAGTTTTCCAATTTCATTTTTTATTCTATTCATGAAATGTGGGCTTTTATTGAAAAATATAGCATCTTGTGAATAATTTGAAATATATGTTACATTTATGTGTGTAAATATATTTCAGTCTATATGTAAAATGCTAAACCAACTAAATTTAATTCAACAATATTTTAAGGACACTTCATGATTTAGGAAGTCCCATTAGATGAGTAAGCAAGCTTATAATTCAGACTGCTTTTAATAGCTTGTTCTTAATTTCCGCGTTCATTATTTAGATTATAAAAAACCTGGAATATTTGCATAAAGTACATTGTTCTGTGTAGAGTATTATTTATTGTCATATTCATCATTTACTGAGTATTTTGGTTAATGTGAAAGCAATACTTCCTTTTGAAGATCTTTAAGAAAGATAATCCATGACTTTTTAAAAAATCTGTTCATTGCAAAAAAGTCCTATTATTTTGTCTTTGTTGGTGTGAGAACTTTTGTGATTCATATGTGGAATATCCCTTTGCTATTCATGGCTTTCCTTGTCTTTCAAAAGTAAATGCATAAAAGGATTAAGATGACAGATTTCTAAAGTGGATAAGTGAGAATGCTAAAACACCTGAGGAGGAACTCTGTAATGTGAGAAGTCTGTTCTGATGGTAAAGACACTGAGAGCTTACTCTCCTTCACAGAACCATAGCAAGCATAGGAAGAGCTCTGCCTGGGGTTTGTAAGCACTTGCTATTGGAGGCACCATGTCAGAGTGTGGAGAAATGATATTGCTGACTTCCATGGATCTGTGTGTTTCTCCAGGAAAATGATGGGGAACTTAGGGGTATGAACTAAAGTACCTTATGTTAAGCATTCAAGGCTGAGTAGAACTTTTGCAGTTGTGGGGAATTGAATGTTGCATGTCCAAAGCCAAGTTTTCTTGGTCTCATAAATGACTATTTATTATTCCCTTGGGTGTGAACCAACATCTGTCACTTTTAGGTAAATCATTTTTAAATATATGAATAATATGCAGATTCCACCATCCCAAAATGCAAAAGAAAAATGCCAACAGGTAGCATCTGAGACCTATGAAATAGTTGTTTCCACTTTTCTGTCACCCACCCACATGATGCTTCCGCGAGTGTATTTGAAAATGTAATTTGATATATGTCTTTGTTCTGTTACTGTAATAAAAATTTCATGATATTGTTACCACAATGGAACATGGGACATAGAGTAGCCTGAATTCATGTTTTCAAACCATAGTCACTCATATTTGGCTCTAGAATAAATGTTCTCTTATTTTTTATGAGGTGTGAGTTATGTTTATTTCCTTTCTTCACTACACAGCTCATTGAAGGGAGGCCACTGTATCTACACAGTTCATGGAAGGCAGGCTATTCCATCTTCTGACTTGATTATAGACCCAATCAAAAGGCTGATTAATCTTGCAGATGGATCCTGTCAGAGTAGTTTTATTTATTTTTTTAAATATATTTATTTGAGGGATGGATAGAGAGAGAGAAAATGGGCACACCAGGGACTCTAGATGCTGCAAACAAATTCCAGAAGCATGAGCCACCTTATGCATCTGTCTTTCATGGGTCCTGGGAAATCAAACCTGAGTCCTTTTTGCTTTGCAGGCAAGTGCCTTAACTGCTAAGGAATCTCTGCAGCCCACTGTTTGAGTAGTTTCTAAGAGCTGTGAGTTATAGGCTAGGGTCAGAGGATGGGTGGGAGATCCTCAGCAGCATAGGTGGAGAGGAAGTATTGAGTTCCTGGTGTTGATACAATGGCATGTATGGAGGTTCACAGTTTGCAGGGATGGTGTGGTATGCTCACAGACTTGGAAGAAGTCATTTGTTAGTGGAATACAGACAGAATTTGTTATATATGAGGGAAGGAGAGTGGATCAGCTAGGGATATTATGCAGAAATTGAATTATACATAGTTTTCATCAAATAGATAATGGCATTTGGAATTGAATCTAAAAATGCATTAATGATACAATAGTGTTTTATGTGGAAAGTAACATGAATAGACTTCCATTTTAAAAATCGGAACTTGAAACTATTAAAGCTTTTGAAGCTTGGATCTTCTCAAAGATGAAGGACAACAGTTGGCTCACAGACATTTCATTTAAATGACAATACCAACCACAAAGAAGGAACATTGCTCTTCTTCACAATTTGCTTGCAAATATCAGTGCAAAGACAAATGAAATGTAGGGTAATGCTCCTCAAACTGCAGTTTTTGAGATGTGGACAAAGTTAACATTCTTTTTTAATGAACATAATAATTCTATTTCAAGCTTATATGAATCATTCAAACCATAGCCCCAAAAAGTGGGAAAAAAGAAAAGCTCTACTAAATGTTAACTTTCTATGACTTTGAAAAAGGACAGATAAAAAAAAAAAAAGGAAAGCATTTATCCTAGCATGTACAAATATCCACAATAAAAGTAACATAGTGAATTAAAGCAACTTTCAAATTAATCCGTAAAAGATGCAACCTTTGTATACTGAATGCCAAGACTATCATAGGATGGAAGTCCAAGCAAAGATTTTTTTTTTTTTCTTGTTTGTAATGTAACCATTCTTTCATTGCTTACAGGAGCACACACTTTATTATTCTGCAGGTCAAATTAACAAACTATTTTTTTTTTCTCTGTACATCTCAGTGTGTCTTTTCTTGGAGTCATGTTTCCTTTTACAAGATTATGTAAGATTAACACTCACCAGAAAGAACTCACTTTATCTCCAAATATAGGTATATTCTGAGTTATTGGGGTATATGGCTTCAATATTTGAATTTGGGGTGTGGAGAGACTGTAATTAGCCCTTAACAATCTCTAACGACTTTAATGATAGTTGATTATAAAGTCAAAAATACTGACCTTCTACCTTCCTAGACCTCACCCAACTTGCCTTACTCCAGTAATAAAGTATGTCAGTATTACATATGAGACTCTTCTCCCAAGAAATATACACTTTATCTAATTCTGACTAGTTCTGGCTTCAAAACTTAGCTTAAAATATTACCAAAAGATTTCCATAGGTCATAGGTTTATTGTTATATGTAAAACTCTTCATGGACTGACACAAAGTTTTTACTTATTTTTTTTTTCCATTGAATTCTAAGTGTGTCTTTTATTTCCTGGTATTTTAAGTGTGTGTGCACACATGTGTCTATGTGTTTGTGTGTTGGGGGATGTGTTCATAAACTTGTGTGCATAGACATGTTCAGGCCAGAAGTTTATCTTGGGTGTCCTTCCTTGGGATTATCATCCACTTTATTTCATTTGTTTGAGACAGGAAGCTTTATACCCACCACCAACATTAAAAATCATGGGTTAGAAGCATGTGCCTGAAGTCCCAATGCTGGCTAAGTGAAGACAGGTGAATCATTTTATAATCCTGTTGTTGCTTTCAGGTTCACATTCCTGGCAGAAATCACCTGACCAAGAGCTGCTTGTGGAAAAAAAAAAAAAAAAAAAAATATATATATATATATATATATATATATATATATATATATATATATATATATATATATGTGGGCTTATGGACTAAAGGGGAAGCTCCATGATGGCAGGGGGAAATGACAGCATGAGCAATGGTTAGATATCACTTCCTTACCAGCATCAGGTGAAAAAAAGCAATAGGAGAGTGTGACAAACTCTGGCAAGGGGACACAGGCCATAACACCCAAAAGTCCATCCCTGATAATACACTGCCTCCAGGATGCATTAATTCTCAAATCTCCATCAGCTGGAAGCCTAGCATTCAGAATACCTAAGTTTATGGGTGTTGTAGTCAGTTTTGCATTGCTGATAGAAATCACCCAATCAAGAGCAGCTTGTGCGAGGAAAAAAAAAAAAAAAAAAGTTTATTTTGGCTTACAGGCTCGAGGGGGAAGCTCCATGATGGCAGGGAAAATGATGGCATGAGCAGAGGGTGGACATAACCTCCTGGCCAACATAAGGTGGACAATAGCAACAGGAGAGTGTGCCAAACACTGGCATGAGGAAACTGGCTATAATACCCATAAATCCCACCCCCAACAATACACCTCCTCCAGGAGACTTCATTTTCCAAGTTCCATCAGCTGGGGAACCTAGCATCCAGAATACCTAAGTTATTGGGGACACCTGAGTCAAACTACCGCATTCTGTCCCTGGCTCCCATAAATTGTTAATCTCCCATGATGTAAAATGCAATACATTCAGTCCATCTTTAAAAGTCCCCATAGTTTTTATCAATCCTAATGATGTTCAAACATCCCCACAACTCAAGATCTTTTAACTGAGCCACAATGCCTCCCCCAAAAAACTCATAATGGCACAGACGAAACATTCACACTATAGATGATGGCATTGGGCATAGCAAAGAAATATTCAGCCAATACAAGATTTAAAGCAACCAGGGCAAACATCAAACTGTAGCTTCAATTCCAACAACTCTAGTCAGTGACAAATCTCCAAGTCTGACAATTCTAACCAGTAACAAGTGTCTCGTATTCCAATTCTGCCCCTCCAGCTAGGCTACTCACAATCCTGGAAAACTTCATCGGGGCTGGAAGCTTTCCTTAGAAGCTGTCTCATGGTCCAGGCATCTCCATTAGACCTCCACTGCAATCCATGGTTCATCCTCATGGCCCCGTGGAGTCTCCTTGCAGGCATCCAACAAACCTGCTTCATATTGCCCATGGCCATTTACAAAACACAAGACCACATTGAAAACTCAATTACTCTCTCTTTCCTGCATTTCTTATACTCCATAATACCAGATACTTGAAAAAAAAAAAAATTTGTTTATCCAGGGATAAATAAGCAGATTTTGAAGAACAGTGCACTCTTGGAGTACTCAGGTCCCTTCAAAAGAGTTTGCTTTCTTCATTTTGGCCTAATGCAGGTCAGCTGGCTCAATCTCAAAGGTTGTGTTCTCTCAATTGCAACTGAATGGGAGCAGTTGGATCCAAAGATTTTTTTTTTTTTTCTGTGCAATATTCCTCTGCTCACGCCAGTTCATTTCTATGCAAAGCCACCTTGCACAACTTCTCAGGACATGGGCATAACAGCAAACTTCTCACACAAACTGCTAGCCCAGTCCAAGCTAAGCTCTTTCTTACCCTCATAAGCAAAACCTCACAGTCCACAGTTGTTACTGAATTCAGGTCTTTCAACACTGACCAGAATAGTGAAACTGTACTTACAGCACTGCAAGATGTCGCTTAGGCCAAGGCTTCAAATCCTTCAACATTCTTCTTGAAAATCAGTTCCAAAAAGCAAAAGCCACACAGTCAGGTGTGTAGCAGCAATCCCACTCCTTGGTACCACTTTACTGTTATAGTCAATTTCACATTGCTGGTAGAAATCACCCAACCAAGAGAAGCTAGTGGGAAAAATAGAGTTTTTATGACTTATATGCTCAAGGGGGAAGCTCCAAGTTGACAGGGAAAATGATGCCATGAGCAGAGGGTGGACATACCTCCTGGCCAACAAAAGGTGAACAATAGCAACAGGTGATTGTGCCAAACACTGGCATGGGGAAACTGGCTATAAAAACCATAAACCTGGGCTGGAGAAATGGCTTAGCAGTTAAGCGCTTGCCTGTGAAGCCTAAGGACCCAGGTTCGAGGCTCGATTCCCCAGGACCCACATTAGCCAGATGCACAAGGGGGTGCATGCATCTGGAGTTCGTTTGCAGTGGCTAGAGGCCCTGGCACGCCCGTTCTCTCTGTCTCTATCTGCCTCTTTATCTCTCTGTCACTTTCGAATAAATAAATAAAAATAATTTTAAAAAAAAACCATAAACCTGCCCCCAACAATACACCACCTCCTGGAGACTTCAATTAACAATTGCCATCCGCTGGGGAATCCAACATCCAGAGCACCTAAGTCTATGGGGGCACCTGAGTCAAACTACCACAATGGGGGACATGAATGAATCCACCACTCCTGTGTAGTGTGTGGTCCATTTTAGTTAGCATTACCCCCTTATCATATGCAGGTATTATGAAGGTAGTATCAGCCACTGTGAGATCATTAGTGCAACTGCCATTTTGTGTCCTGAAGTCAGTATTATAAAGCACTCTTCCCCTTCCTTGGGCTCTTAAATTCTCTCTGTTACCTATTCTGCCACATTCCTTGAGCCTTAGAGGGTGTGATAGAGAGATTTCTTACTCTTGAACACTCCACTGTAATTTCTAAGCACTTCAGTGAGGATTTTTTTAAAATTTTTATTTATTTACAAGTACAGTGAGGAGAGAGAGTGAAAGTAGATATGTGGGTGTGCCAGGGACTGTAGCCACTGCAAATGAATTCTAGATGTCTGTTCCACTTTATGAATCTGGCTTTACATCTCTACAGCCCTTTGATAAGTTTTAAATGTATCCATTTGTCACTATCAGGCCTGTTTTAATGATGTGGATTGTTATCTAGATGTGTCTGTAATGCCTCAGCATTGTGGCTTTGCCATTCAGTAAAAATGAGTGGGTCATTGCAGGTATTCTATGTGCACGTGTGAGTGTAGGCGTACGTGGGCCATGGTGAGCGTGTGGAAGTGAGAGGGCAAACCTCCGCCTGCACTCACATTCCGCCTCCCTTAAGACAGAGCTTCTTGTTGTTCATTACTGTGTTAATCAAGCCAGCTGACCTATAAGCTTCTTAGTATTCTCCTGTCTTCCCTTCAATGTGATGTAGGATGGCCGAGTATATAGACACTTTGTCTTGCTGTGGGTAGGTTCTGGAGATTTAAACTTGAGTTGTCACACTTGAGAGGCACCCACTGAGCCATCTCTCTATCCCAATAGTATTGTTTTTTGTTTGTTTGTTTTCTTTTGTTCTGTTCCTACGTTTTTCCAGTTCAATAATCTGTATTTCTCATAGTAATCTTGCAATTCCTAGACTCTTGGACTACTTTATTGTGTTTATTGGAATATTCATGTTGATGTCTATAAATTTCCAATGATTGTCAGAAGTCAGTGGCATAATAATGTTTGGAAATGAAATGATACCTTAATTAAGTATTTAAGAATTTAATTCAGTTTTCCCATGTGGTTTTTTCAAAACATTTTTTTGTTTGTGTACTTATTTATTTATTTGAAAGTGATAGACAGAGAAAGAAGCAGAGAGAGAGAGAGAGAGAGAAAGGGTGCACCAGGGCCTCCAGGCACTGCAAATGAACTCCAGACTCATGTGCCCCCTTGTGCGTCTGGCTAACTTGGGTCCTGGGGAATCTCACAGGCAAGCATTTAACTGCTAAGCCATCTCTCCAGCCCTCCCATGTGGTTTTTAAAATGGAAATGACACCTTTTGTCTCCTTTGCCATATACTAGTGAGCTTACTCCAAGGGAGTGAAAACCCCTTCATAATTATTGTCTTACTATTCTTTCTTCTTTATGGTTATGCAGCAGTCACTTAAATAGAACTCACACACTGTCAATATCTCCCACTCTGTTAGCTTTTACTGTCCCAACATATGTGCTATGTTTAAAAAGCAATAAAAACTGGGCATGGTGGCATATGCCTTTAATCCCAGCACTAGGTAGTCACAGGTAGAAGTAGCACTGTGAGTTCAAGGCCAACCTGAGAATACAGAGTGAATTCCAGGTCAGCCTGGCCTAGAGTGAGACACTACCTTGAAATTCCCCCATCAAAAAGAAAAAATAAACAATAACATGTTTCTGCTTGCACAGCCATTAGCTTTGGTTGTTGCTGTCAATTGTGCATAGAGGACAGAGCCATATCATTGTATAGTCATAAGCTACTGGGCTCATGTATGACGACAGGAAAACTGAACCAAGAGCACAGCCTAGATCTATTGCTCAGTTGTGATGTGAAAAAAAAAAAAAAAAAAAAAAAAAAAACAACTCTCCCAATTTTGTTGGAAGAAAAGTACCCCACATGTGTGTCTTAGCCAACAAAAATCAATAAATTAATATGAGGAGTATGACCCATCTACCAACTTAATGTTCTTAGGGTGTTTTACTGATGGGCCAGGGGATGTGACCCACAGTCAAAAGTGCTTGCTGTATAAGCATCACGCCTGGCGCTTCGACCTCTAGCTCTCCTGCACATGTGGGGCGGGGCGTGGCACAGAGAACCGACTGAAGGAAATCCCAGCACTTGTGAGACAGAGACAGCACTTCCCTAGTCAAGTAGGGTAGCAGGACTAGCTCAATTGGAAAGCCCTGAACTTCAGTGAGAGACGCTGCCTCAGTAAATAATGAGAGTGACTGAGAAAAACACCCAAAGTACACCTATGGCCTATAATTTCACACACATGTGCATGTGAGTCCCCGACATACATTTCACACACAAATGCATACATAAAAATGTTTCATTTACAAAAATCAGATGAATGTCAGATACTTAAATATGTATTTAAATGAATTTCATTCTTGTAAAATACATATACATATACATAAACATATATATATATATATATATATGGCAATATTATATATTTTTTTCAAACATGAGTTAGAAAGTGAGCCTCCAGGAAAGAAAGTGGAAATCACATTCCCATTGCACAAGCTGCATCACAGTGTCATGGAACGGTTCACTGAGTATAATAAGGGTAGCACAGGAATTGCTACGTATGTCCAGCTTCCATCAGAGATTCTGACCAGGTTTATCCCAATCTAGTCTTCCTGTTATCTGGACAGAAAGCTTTAATTTTTCAAGTATATGGTTATCTACTTTTCACTAGATTTTCAGACATAGTAGATTCATGATTTTAACTTTGTGTTCTAAATTCCTGGAATAGATGTATTTTGAATGGGTTTCCTTGGATTTTTCACTGTATATAAACTTTTTCTTGTTCATTTGTCCCCTGGTTATATTAAACTACTTTATAAAGCAGTACTTAAGGCAGTGGAATATCTCTTTCCATATAAATGTGTGATAAAATTTATTACACATATATGATTTATTAAACTAAGTCACCCCTGAAGCAAATGCATTATTAAGTAGTTAAAAAATTCATGACATGTCCTTAACATAGTTCAAGTGCCTCCAAGGAGCTCATTCACCCAATAAATATGTGTTTAACAAAATTACTTGAAATAAATGTATTTTGTGAATTTTTGTAATGATTGTTCTTATTTAAGGCCATATATATATATATGTATATATATATATATATATATATATATATATATATATATATATATATGTGTGTATATATACATATATACATATATACATATATATATATATATATATATATATATATATATATATATACATACATATACATACAGAGAGAGAGAGAAAGAATAAATAACAGAACATGTTTCTTACATAGGATTATGGTTTGTTTTTGAATGTAAATGTTCTTATTTGTGAGTAAAGGATGAAATGCTTTCTTGCATCAGAGGGATTTACTGTCATACATAGCTAAATTTCTATTTAGTTATTTGAAGCCACACATGCCTTGGATATGTTGTATAAGTTATAAATGGGCATATTGGTCTCCAGTCACAAACAACTGGTTGCAAAATTAGCACCTTAAATTTTCCATTTCCTAAGTTTTCAGCTAAAGATGTTCAAGAAATATGTGCTGTTAATGATATTTGTTCCCATGCTTTCAGACATTGGAGGAGTTCTCCTATATAGAGGATATATGACAATAGGCAAAAGTGCCTTAATATGGAAGTTGGTGCTACCAATGGCCCATTCGGGTGTTTTAGGTAATTGGCAGCTTATTCAGAATATGTATATTCTTATTCAATTAGCATACAAATAAGGGGAGAGAGATATGAAGATACTCTATGTGGCCAATTAAGTCAGTATCCATATGAAACAAACCATAATAAGTTAAACTTGGTAATTATCCCCCTATATTATTACACAGACAAACAGTAGAAAGAATTGAGGAATAGACCCATAGACTCATCTGAACACATGTGCATAAACACACAGGCACACACACACACACACACACACCCTTAAAATACAAATGAATCAGTTGTATACACAGTGGGCAGGTGAGTTTTTATTTGTGTGTGTATGTGTACATATATATATAGGTTTCCCAAGGTAGGGTCTCACTCTAGACCAGGCTGACCTAGAATTCACTCTCAGTCTCAGGGTGGCCTTGAATTGACAGTGACCCCCTACCACTGCCTCCCGAGTGCTGGGATTAAAGGTGTATGCCACCATACCCAACCTAAGAGTTATAATACTAAGCTAAAAATTGATTTCACATAAACATAATGTGAAGTTTCATCTCGTCACTTTGGGCAGAAGCTACAGACACACCTATAGGCATCTCTGTAAGGGAGCTTCTGCTCTCTGTTAACAGGGAAGACCCACATTAACTGTGTGAGCTATCATTCCATGGGCAAGGTTCCCAGCTTGAGAAAAGAGAAAGTGAGCTGATCACCAGCATTCATCTCTTTATTGGCATCTTGACTGCAAATTGAATGTGACCACCTGCCTTGCAATCATCCCTTCGTGCCTTTCTCTTATGATAGGTTGTACCCTGAACTGTGAACCAAAATAAACTTTTCTTCCCTTAAGTTGCTTTTGCCACAGCAACAAGGAATGTAATATGCTAGAAAATAAAAATGCAAAGTAACAGACCTAAATCCCACCCTTTTTAGTGCTCACTGTATAGCAGTTATAAGCGTTCTACTCAGAGAGCACAAGTTGTCAAACTGGATTAACAAAAACCAAAAAGCTTATGATCTCTCTATAAGTGGTAAGACTCATTTTAGATTAAAAGATACAAAAAGGTCTTAAGTAAGTGGATTTATAAATCTATGCCATGTACTCAATAGCTCTAAGAGAGATACAATGGCTAAATTAAAATTGACAAAAATATATTTTAAAGCAAAGTGCATGACCTGCTGTAAAGCAGAATCTATTAAATAAAAGTACAGTTCATATATAAGGAGTCTATAATAAGTACTAATGCACTTAACCCTGGAGTTTTGATTCATGAGTAAAAATCTGAAAATTCAGAAGCATGGTTACTTCAACCACTATAGCTATGCTTTTAATACACTTACCTCAATATTCAAAATGCTAAGAATGTTTTAAGAAGGCAGAGACTTGAAAGACTTGTAGAAGTTTCTCCAATAAATACCATATGCACCACAGTAACAGTCAAGTGAACATATTTAAAGAAACAGAAAATATCTGAAACATCTTACCATAGCCTAAGAGCATTATATTAGGATCAAGAACAAATGAAAATTTGGTAAACCATCTTCCTTAGTGTAAGGTCATACAAAATTTTATGCATATTAGATTATCACAGCCAACTTTTAGGATGCTTAAAGTATAACAAGTTGACATTAGAAGAGGTCTTAAGGATACAGACCTTAAGCTTAAGCACTGTTGGACTCTGGGGGGTCATCCCCTTCCAACCAACACACTTCTGCAGAGACACACGCAGACCCACCTATCCCTATATAGCAATCAAGTCATTATAGTCACTTATAAAATGGAGTAAGGATTTCTTCAACTACCAAACATAATGTGGCTAATGCCTTAATGATCTCACAACAAGGATGATTATCTGCAGAAGATCTGCTCAATATTGGGACTATCAGCATTCTATACTAGATGATGGAGGAGGGCATGATGCCCTCATCACTGGCTAATGAGTTATTAGTACTTAGTGGTTTGTGGGGGAGTTGGAGACATTTTCTAAAGTCATGTAATAACTTCAAAGTTGCACTTGCTCTGGTAAATTAGCTCCCACTGTGATTTTGCAAGTAACCTTAATTAAACTCACTGGATCATGCTGAAAACAATGGGAGAAAACAAAATATCAAAGTAACATAGGGACTAGCTGATAGAAAGAAAAAGTAAAGTTGAAGGGGCACTGGAAGAAGAGATGAGGAGTTAATGGAAAGAAATTATGATCAAAATATGTGAGTCGGGCATGGTGGCACATGCCTTTAATCCCAGCACTCGGGAGGCAGAGGTAGGAGAATTGCCATCAGTTCAAGGCCACCCTGAGGTGACAGAGTTAATTCCAGGTCAGCCTGGACCAGAGTGAGACCCTACCTCGAAAAAAACAAAACAAAACAAAAAAATGCTATGCATATGTATAAAATGATCAATTAAAGATAAAAGCCACAAAAAATGTTTACTATAAACATGAAATTCCCCAAAAGTAGTATGGTATATTACCACATGTCAGAGCATTTCACTCCTGGATATCTTCACTGTCCCCCCAAACCTTTTTCATAAGAAAAGTCTGTACAAAAATGTTTCAATATAGTTATTTGTGAGAACCCCAAACTAGGAACCAAAGCTGCAAAATTTTTCTCCATAGATGAGTGCATATGCCAAAGAATATGCACCATGAACAGGACGGAATTGTATACAGCTGAAATGTGCAACAACCTCTAAACTCCAAAACAATGGGGCAAGAAGCCACGTGTAACACTGCCTCCATATTGGGACTAGGACATGGTAGTATGCTTCACTTCTTGGCCTACATGCAGATGGACCCAGCAACGCACACTGCATCCTGAAATGTTTCAACTAACTCTTGCAAGGAAGAGAAAGTTGAAGGAAGCACCAGAACACCAACCTGTTCTCAACTTTCAGAACTGACACTTTGCAATGCTGGCAAGTTCTCTGTCTATGGTATTATAATTTACAGCTTGTTTTTAATTGAAACTAGTTTCCCTTGTTGATTTAATTTGCTTGGACTTTTTTCTTTTGTTTGTTTTAAGCCTATAGCAAATTAGTCTATACTAATTTTACTGGAGAAATTTCTATGAAAATGCCTCCATTTTGAACTTTTCCTTACAAGGGTTGTTTTCTTTTCCTAAACTTCCTCTTTAAATATTAGGAATAATCATATATATATATATATATATATATATATATATATATATACATACATATACATTTATATGTGTATATGTGTGTTTAATATAATGATTACATTTTAAATATGTAATCATAGATAACATAAATATGTAATAAATAATATAATATAAAAATATATAAATAAATACAATAATAAAACATTATATATAAATATATATATAATCTAATGTGTTTAATTATAAATATAATCTAATATATGTACTTATAATAAATAATATAACAAAATATTATACATAATTATATACGATCTAACATATAATTATATATATAATTTAAGATATATAATTATAATAAATAATATAATATACAATAGTAAAATATTACAATTATATATGAAATATAATATATATAATTTAAATTAATGAGATGCATATATGATTTAAAAACTTATAAGTCAATGTAATCTTCCATACTATCATCTAATCAATTTATTTTACATTTTAATCTCTTTTATGTTACATTGGGAGTTTAGGGTATGTATTTGGCTGTGTATGTTCCTATGTGTTAAATGGCAAAAGCAAAAAGTAGTGACAGAGTCCACACAACAATGCCATACTACACTGGTTATTTCTGTATGGTGAGGTTTGTGCAAATCTGATATATTACTTTTAAATGTCTCTATTTTTTTCTTTTATTTTTTTTTCTAGGTAGGGTCTCACTCTGGTCCAGGCTGACCTGGAATTCACTATGGAGTCTCTGGGTGGCCTTGAATTCAGCAATCCTCCTATCTCTGCCTCCCTGGTGCTGGGATTAAAGGCATGTGCCACAACACCCAGCTCATGTCTTTATTTTTTAAATAGTCTCCATTAAAAAAAAAAAAAAAAGGTTTTTAAAGCCGGGTGTGGTGGTGCATGCCTTGGGAGGTGGGCAAGGAGTCAGCAAAGTGACAAACAGACACACACACAAGGTGAATGTGTCTGAGCATATTTTACTGAAGTAGAGCATCAGGTTATATACGATTCTGGCTGCATAAGCTTAGCCTTTGTTTATTTAAGCAGTACAATTTCTATGAATAGCCTGTTCCAGGAGAGGCACAAATACATTGGGTAAAGATTACAATCATAAATTTAATAGTTAATATCTCATCAAAATCAATGTTAGACAGTCAGTGGTTACAAATGACATTTGGTTTTTAGCCTGCTTCAAGCATCAAGTATTTTTTTTTTCATTTTATTTTTTATTATTATTTTTTAAATTTAATTTATTAGTTTTCTTTTCAGCAAATTCAGGCAGTTTGGTACCATTGTTTAGGTTCATCCATGATCTACCCCCTCCCATTGGACCCTCCTTGTTGATGTAAATGGGTCATGCATTGAGGAGTTAGCCCACAGTTATTGGTACGATAAATGCCTCTGCATATCCTGACCCAACATGTGACTCTGACATTCTTTCTGCCCCCTCTTCCGCAAAATTTCCCTGAGCCATGTTGGGTTCATTTTTGGTCTGCTTCAGTGCATCAAGTATTTTTAACAAAAGTTCTAATAGGGTGACGTCATAACTCTAATATATTTTATTTCTTGAACCATGCCATAAAAATGTAGGGGTATAAAATCCTGCCTTCTCATAATTGAATCCTAGTTGTTTCCTAATGCTTTCTCTTTGTGCTTTCATAAGCAAGCACCAAGGTGGCTTCGACTTAGCAAGTCTGTCCACAAATTTAAAGATTACCAAGAAACATGCTTGTCGCCATTGTTTACTAGCGTATCCCCATTCCTATACACTCGCGAATAAGGTAATGGTTCATCAATTGGTTCTGGTCCTCAGAATTCTGACTATGGCTTGAAACAACAGCAGGGTCTCTGGAGGAAACATCACACCATCAGATGACTGAATTTTATGGAAACTTGTTCCATATCTAATTTTTACTAAATTGTGAAAGAACATGCTGCTGTCATGTGTCAGGAACAGAACAGTAGTAAAGAAGAAAACAGCTGTTAGAGAGAGCAAAAGGTACTACAAGCCTGGAGAATTCATGTCCTTCCAGGAGGCTTTCTTCCTTGAAGCTTTCGCCTTGGCCTGGTGAACAAGGTCACGCAGACTCCACTGGAGGTGGCGTGGCACTCTTCAAGACTTTGGAGTGAGGCATGTGTACAACGTCAAACCATAGAGCCAAATTTCAAGATGTAACTTCAACTGTCGGAAGTCACCAGGAAGCGAAGAGCTGGGGTTGGTTCTAGTGACCCAGATCCCCACTGTGAGGCCACATTTCTTAAGATAGGAAGAGACCTTGGCATGCCCAAGGCCCTCGCCTGTGTTTCATGCACACGGTCTCAAGCCTTGTGGTTCTTTTGTCCTTACTAGCCCTGACTTCTACGTAAGTGGGGTGTAGGGTTTTTCATTTGGCTTTCTGCTTTTGCCCTCCTAACTGACCTGATATTCACCGTCATCTTCCTCCTCCTTCTCCCCTTTCTTGCCCACCTTTCCCCTCCTATCATTTTCATTTCATGTGTGTGTGTATGTTCATGTACTGTATGGAGGTCAGAGGAAAACCTTGTGTTCTCTCTTTCCACTTTGATTGAGGCAGGGTCTCTCTTGTTTGATACTGTGGAAGAAATACTAGCTGGCCCATGAGCTTCTTGATTCTCCTCACTTGTGCCTCTCCATATCCTAGCCTGGTTGGGATTACCGACACTGCATAGGGCTGTACATGGGTGCTGGCCTGTGGAACAACTTCCGTTATCCAGTGAGCCTCCTCTTTGGGCTTTCATTACAGCATCTGTTCTTCTGGCTGTGTCTTATTCAGCTTTACTATTTATCATTACTTAGTTCAGGAAAGTTCCTCACATGATTTTAGGCCACCTTCTCTCTCTACCCTGATATCATTGTCCACCTCTTCAGTAACAGTTTCTAAAGGGTTAATCTCTACCTTATCCTTGGGCAAATCATCACTGGAAAAGTGAAATGGGAAGTAACAAGGTCTGCATTAATTAAAAGGTCCATTAAGGGCTGAATGCCAAAACTCAAATAGATGAAAGCTTGCCAAGTGAACAGGTCCAGAAACTTAATTGCACCTTTTGTTAGCAAGAGTTCTATATAGACTGCACTTCTCAAATGTATGACCTTCCCTTAATTTTCTGCTAATGCATGAAATAAGGGTCTGCCTTGTCTCTGCTCTTGCCATTTCCCTAGCATACGTGCATGCTTGCCATAAGTGGAGGTTGTGAAGACTTTTGTGGAAGTCAGGCTCTTGACACAATGTCAGGGGCAAGTAAATCATATTATTGAGTCCTTCTGGGTACTAGACATTATGTGACTGTGTATGAATCCATTTTTTTTTTATTTTGCTGGTCAAAATATTTGAGAATATGTACAGTAAGTATATCAGTTACCTTTATTTATTTATTTTTGGGGGGTTTTCTGTTTTTTAATAGTGAAGCTTACTTATTTCTTTAAGCTTGGACATTTTGTTTTTATTATTAACAACTTATTTCATATGGACACATCATATGTGTGTACCCTCTTTTCCCTCATTACTGCTCCCATTCCTTTGGGGTGCCTCCTTTTTATGGAATAAAGGGCTTGTTTTGTCTTAACAGTTCAAGGTTATAGTCCATTATGGCAGAGAAGGCATGGCCGCAGGAGTTTAGACATTTGATCAAATTCAGTCCAGAGTGAGGAAGTAGAGTTATGAATGGTGGTGCTCAGCCCATGATCTCTTTGAAATATAGTCCAGGACCCAAGCCTATTGAATGGTGCCATTCACAATTAGGTTGGGTCTTCCTAACTTAATTTACCCAATCAAGGTAAGCCCTCATAGGCATGTACAGAGACTCATTTCCTAGGTCATTCTGTGCTCTGTCAAGTGGATAATAAATAGAAAACCTTACAATGAGTTTCAACTATTTTAGCATCTATTGATTACTATATAATATGCATTATATTTATTAATATTTATTTCTTCCTCAGTATTTAATAATTACATTTTTAACAACAGAAATGCGCATCAGCTTGGTATAACTTAAACAGCAACAATCCAATGGTCGAGACAGAAAAACAGTAGAAGTGAAGTTATTTGTGTTTATCTTCTGTGTATATTGACTAATTAGTGTGGGTATCCTTTGTAAATTGAAAATATATGTTTTCTTTTTCTATTTTCAACTTAATTTCACTACAGTATACGTTATCATGGAATAGCCTTCCCAGGGGCTGTCACATAGATATGTTGTCTTTGTCTAGTTACAGAGGTAAGTAACAGAATAGGTTCAAGATTGTTAAACTACAATTGCCACCCTACCCACCTCAGTTCTCTGGTGTAGTTTTCTGGGATCTCAGAAGAGGGTTAATATTGGTGTTCAGCCTGCGTTCTGATTATTTTCTTATATAAAGAGCATTCTATGTTTAGGAGAAAATAGTTATGCTCCAGTAACTTCCTCTGTGGTTAGGAAGAGCAACTGGATTAGCAGCACTGAGGTATTAGCTGAGTCTAATCAAAGCAGGTGCAAGAAAAATTGAGATGGACCTTTTGAAAGGACCAAGGCTAAAATGGCTATTCAAGGAATCCCTGTTTTAGTGTCTTCATCTCTTTACTGCCTCTGACTTTTAATGTTAATTCATCTATGTTATACTTATATTATTCTATACTGATTTATAATTGCATTATCTGAATTTTGTAGGGTTGTACTGAAACCTTCAGTATATTATATACTGCTATTTTGATCTTTCAGAATAAACATATAATGTACTTTCTTACCTTAGTGAAAACACTATTTTTCCCCCTCTAACACATGTGATATTGGCTTTGAAAGTAAGCTAGCTGTTTGTTTGTTTTTTATAGAGTTAAGATGAGTAATGTGAAGACAGGTGGTAAGAGTCAAGATCATTTCAAAGGTAAAATTAATGAATGTGAGGGTGATCTGGTGGTGACATCTGCCACACCCATGGATTGTCAGAATCATTCATCACCAGAGGGGATTCCCTTCCTGTAATACCACTCCCTGTGACTTCCTCCTGAAGTTGTGGCTGGGTCAAAGTGGATAAGCTTCCCAGTATGGAGGAGGGCTGATCTTCAGTCAAGGCTAAATAACTGTAACTAAGCTTCCCTGACAGAACTTCTAAACCTGCTCTCAAAGATGGAGGTGATAAGATTACATGACTGATTGAAATAATATGTGAGGGAAGCAGAGGGTTTAAGGATGATCCTGCATTTTTTTTTTTTTTTTTTTAGTTTGCTTTATTCCTTCTCTCTGCACATTAGCTTTGTATAACTTAGAAGGTAACAATCCCATAGGTGAGACAGCAAAACAGTAGGCATTAAGTCACTTGTGTTTATCTTCTGAGATTATTAACTAATTGGGGCGGGTATCCTTCCTAAACTGAAAATATTTGTTTCACTCTTTTCTGTTATTTTGTTTGTGTGTTTTGGGGAGATGGGCTAACTGAAAAAAAGTAGCTAAGACAGAGACTTTAAAAAATTTGCTCAAGGACTTGAGTCTAAATTTGACCTGCAAGAAGAATTAGGTATTCTTCACAGAATTTCAATCTTTGTTATTGATTTTGTATAATTAGGTGAGCTCTTAACACATTAAGAAGGGCAATATGTTTTACTAAAAGTCCTTTCATTTGACTATTAATTACATCTAAAAAATGCCTTAAAAATACCTACACTGTTGTTTGACCAAACACCTGGCTTCCATACCTTGGTAAGGTTAAAATGTCACAATTGTCACCCTATGTATTATGTTCCTGATTCCTATGATGTATTCAAACAGAAATGTTAAATATCAAGTGCATGTATATTAACCTATAAAAGAAGTACAATAAGGAAACACCTGTGAAAACTTTCTCCTAAATGAAGTTTTGCCTCAAAGTCAAAGTGAAGACTCTGGGTCCAAGAGGGGAAGCAGTCATATTGCTGGTGGGTGTCAGGAAAAAAAAAAAAAAAAAGTGAATCAAAGAGTACTGATTACAGTGTTGCAGAAATTTCAGCAAGAAAGACAAGTACCAATCAGAGAAGATCGGAGAACTCAAGAAATTATTATTATGCTGGTGGACTGGTGGGCTGGAGGGAAGCTTGCACTTCCAAAACATTTCCAGAACCCTGAGTGTGGACCACAGACTTTTATAGTCAGTTTTGCAGAATTATGTGTCTGTAGGGAGAAAGGGAAGGAAGACATGGTAGCTTCTGTTGAAAATAGATGTGGAGCAACTAAAGGTTGTTTAATTTTAATCTCTATTTGTGAGAGAGCAGGGATGGTAGAAAGAGAGATAGACATAACAGCATGCATTTGGAGGTCAGAGGACAACCTCAGGATGTCAGTCCTCACCATCCACTTTGTTTGAGACAGGAACCCTTTTTCATGACAGAGTACAACAGGGTGGCTGGCTCACACAATTCTGGGATTCTCCTGTCTTCACATCTTGCTATAGGATAACTGGAATTACAGATACATGGTACTGTGTCCAGCTTTCCATGGGTGCTGGGGATTTGAACTTGGCTCTTCAGATTGTAGTGAGTGCATTACCCATTGAGCTATGTCCTCACCCCTAATAAAGTACGTATGAGCATGTTTGTGCAGTCATAGGAATATTCTGTGTAGGAAGGAAATGTTTATACAGAAAAGATAGGCAAAAGTTGCCAGAGAGTTGTCCTTGAATAGGTTTAAGAGATGGGATTTCAGTCACAGAAGTGATTTTCATAGACAGTGGTAGGATGTTGTTCCTAACAAAATACTGGGAAGGGAAGCAGCAAGATTCCACACTCAGACCTGGGCTCTCTCAGAGGTACCTAGCAGGACTTATCACACTCCTCTACCTTCCCTTTTCACTCGTAAGCAGTAATGTTGTAGTTATCTTCTCATTACTGAAACAAAACACCTGACCAAATGCAGCTGATAGTAAGAAATGATTTAGTTTGGCTTATAGTCTTCAGCAGAAACTTCATGGTGACAGAAAAAGCTTGGTATAAGCAGAGGATGGACATCACTTCTGTTCCAAAGCCTGACCCCAACAACATGCCTCTTCCAGCAAGGCTCCACCTCCCAAATTGCTACCAGCAGGGAACCAAGCATTCACAACCCATGAGTTTATGGGGATACCTGATTCAAACCACCACAAATGTCATCAGGTAAAAAGAGAATAGGAGTGAGGAGGCACTCAGTATTGCAGTAGATGGGATGGTGTATGAACTGAGAAAGTGGCACATGAGCACAATACAAAAGAGAGTAAATATCAAAGGACACTCTTTTACGATCTTACAGAAAATTGTAGCAACGTATGCATACATATAGAATGACTGTGAATGTAAGATTTGACTTTATAATGAGTGTTGCCCTACAAATACGTGTGAACACTAGAGAACTATAGCGAGGGACCTTAACAGGCAACTCTTGAATGAGTGAATATAAATCAGATGATGATCTCGTCTAAAGGCAACTAATGAGACCTATTTAATTTAATATGGATGACAAGGGTAATACTTACTGTTTCCTCTTTGAAGTCTACTAATATTAGTAGTAGGATTAAGTGATAAGTTTCAACATTGGCTTCATCACTTTGCCCAACTTAATATACTGTCCACATGTCAAAATAAGTTTTTCAACATTTGTTTTAAAATGGGCCACTTCATTTTGATAAGTTAAATGAGTCAATTTTACCTCAAATATGTACATGCTACTTGTGGTCTATAGAAAAGGTAGAAAGAAGTCAAAAATAATTATTTTAAATTATATAGAACCATTAAAATACTCCCTTATAACATTTAAAATGTGAAGTAGGGCACTACTGTTTTAAGTAGCATGTTAAATATATGGAAAGCAGTTGGGTCTTCTCTTGGGGCTTTGCAATATTCCTCATACAATTGGCTATAAGCATATGTTACTATTATCTGAACTATATAGAATGTCTTTTTAAAGATTATTTTAATTTGGGTTAATATATCTCATGTAAATTGTAAAATATGAATTGCTAGAGGTAAAGGTGACATTCAGATAATTATTTTTTGCAAATTAAATTGAACCAGTAACAGGTAAATCCAAGTTCTGTCCTGTTAATGTAAATTCTCACCATGGAGATACTGAGAGGCTGTGCATTTTGGCATGGAGAGACCACTTTAGGGGCTTTGGAGATAGTTCAGTGGATAAAGCACTCCTCTCACAAGCATGGGTATGTGAGTTGGGACACCCAGAACCCATAAAAAAGCTGGACACTGAAGCAGCAGTGTCTACAGTCTCACATGCTTACAGTGAAATCGGAGACTGGAAGCTCATGAATGGCCACAATGAACAATCTGAGACCCTGCCTCAAATATATTGGAAAGCAAAGTCTGATCAGAAAGTCATCCTTTAACAACATATACACTGTGGCATGCACACACGCACACACACACGCACATACCTCATTAAATAAATAGACTGTTTGTTAATAGTTTTATGTATATGTTTGCTTGTCTACATGTGTATATATGCATGTGATGCATGCACATGCATGCACAAGTGGAGGTCAGAGAATACTGATATATATTTTCTCTTGTTCCACTTTCATTGACACTGAAAAAGAATGAACATCAGTTTTCACAAGCTTTGGAGTCCCTTGATTGCATCATCTATTTTTATACGCATATTGTGAGCCCAGATGCATGTGCCACTTTCTTTCTGGGTTTATGTGGGTGCTAAGGAATGGACCTCAGGATGAAAGGCTTTTCAAAGAGGACCATAAGTATTAAGCAATCTCTCCAGCTCCAAATCAGATTTATTTTTAAGGAAAGGCATGTCCTTTTGACACTTTGTCCAACAATAAAATATGAGTTTGTTGGCTTTTAATTTATTTTTTATTAAGGGTTCTGAGATGAGGTTGGGATTTGCCATGTTCAAACCTCTAGAACTCTGTGGCTCTCTTATACTAGACAGGCATAGTACTTTTATACTAGAGGTCAAAGAATGACCTTCACCCTATATAATTTAAGACTGGATCAAAAGCTATGTTTATGGTTGCATCAAGAGAAGTATAGAAGCAGTTATGTTTTCAACTCTCTGGAACAAGACGTTAAGCTGCTCTCCAAAAATATAGTCTAACTCTACATTTTCTTCATTAAAGAGAAGGGGATCCACCATTCCTTTATTTTGGACTAAGAGTGGTACAAGCCTCCCTTGGGTTGGTCACTGAATTTATGACCCAGAAGAAGAGTAGTCCTGGTTCTCTGGCTGTTATGGTATTTGAGAGACATCATCAAGTATCTCAGTGTCAGCAGGATCTTTAAGGGAAGACAGCAGTTAGGGACCTGAATATATGCTACCCAATGTATATATATATATTTTTTCCTGTATAGATTATGGGGGAGATGATATCAAATGCCTAAGAATAAATCAGATAGCTAAGAAATGAATCAAAGACTACCAAGATTCCATAAGTACATGTGAAAGTAAAAGTCACAAGTACATATTTCATTTTTTGATTGTGATCTAATTTTTAACCTTTCTCCCTGGGCTTATCTGAAATTGAAAGCAAACAGCAAGTACAGATGAGCTGTTGTTTTTCATTCAGGAGAAATGATCACATCTATTCATTAGCAATACTTGTAGCTGTACTTTTTCAAATATATTTAATTCATCAGTTTACTAGATTTATTTTTTTAATTTAGTATTTTGTGTCTTCATGTGTGTGTGTGTGTGTGTGTGTGTGTGTGTGTGTGTGTGTGTGTGTTTGCATTTGGGAGCATAGGCTGATGTGAGCAGACACCGTCCGTGGCTTTTCATTCTATTTACTGAGGCAAGGATTCTCACTTGAACCCAGAGTTTGCTAGTCTAGCTACTGTCATTGCCCAGGGGTTTCCTTGTCTCTGCTGCTGAAGAACTGGATTTGCAGACAGAACATCATGCCTACCCTATATTTTATGGGTGATGGGGATTCAAGCACAAGCATCACACTTACGTGACAAGTGTTTCATCTTCTGAGCCATCTCTCTAGCTCTCAATTTATTAATTTCTGATCATTCTCTCACAATTAAGAAATCTACTTGCATGTCTCCTGGAAATGTCAGACATAAAAATGGTCATTAGCAACATCAATTTTTAAATATTAATTTGAGCCAATTAGTCTTGGGCAAATAATGAAATATAGGAAAGAATTTTATAAGGAACTAAATATACAGTCATAATTTTTTGCCCTTCTTTATAAATGTTAAGATGTCAAGTTCAAGCTTTGTTTGAAAACTTTCTTTCTCTTATGCATTTAAAAGCACTCCAAGGCTTGTCATAGATTTTCTCTTATAAAGTAAGACCCTCAGCTCACTAAGTTCTAATTCTGAGCAGATGAGAAGTCACTCTTCATAGCAAGGCACTATGGGAGATTCATGAAAAACATAAGTGCATTAGATGGAGAAAATTGTTTATGCAAGTCAGGATAACTGGTTCTGTTTCTCTATGAAATAAAATCATTTCTTGCAATAATCACTTCTGATGAGAAGCAGAGTGGAAATTCCTCAATGCCAAAAGGTGTTATTTTGATATTTATAATACAAACAGCACAGTGCTCTCCATTTTGAGTGAGTTTTGTCTTCTCAATAAATCCCTTTGGTTAATGTTCATTTATATCAGCCAACTGAGTTTAAGAAACCATTTTTATTAATTTGGGGGTTTTCTTAGCGTGATAGTTAAATAAGAATTTTGTATCCAGGCCTCTTAGTTATAATAATGTATTCTACTTAATAGAAAGCAAAAATATTTACTCAGCTTAAGCAATAACTGTTGGAAAATTAAGATCACGAAAGATGAAAGTTCTCCCCATAAATCTTAATTGTCCATAATTTTCATCTTGTCCTTGAGAATAAGAGGATGAATTGATTTATGCTATGACACTTCACATTTTATGCTGCCCCCACACAAAATTCTAAATAAACTTGGACTAGTATTGAGGAAAATAAATCATAGCTGGTAATGTTAATTCAGATATTGTGCATTAATTGGTTGAGAAAGATGGATTAAAATTAAATGTATTTTGCTCTCTCTCTCTCTCTTTCTCGTGTGTGTGTGTATGTGTATGTGTGTGTGTGCGTGTCAGTCTGTCTCTATCTCTGTGAGTTTCTTGGAGTTATGAACATCTATCACAGATTTATTTACATACACATCAAACTTTAATAATTTAATGTTGAAGAAACAGGTTCAAAATAAGAATGGACTAAAGAGCAATGGAGTTGTACAGCTGACGATCTTCTACAGCCACCACAGCTGAGCACCCTCCATGGGAAGCCAGCCCATACAGCACAGCAAGGGCGCACACAACCACATCACACGCACAAGAAAAGAGGCCACGGAGAATAAGTGGTAATCGGAGCCAAATATGAATAACTATGGCCTGGGAACACAGATTTAGTTCATCTCAAATTCCATGTTCAGTTGTGGTAACAGTTTCACTATTTTTTTCTGATAACATAATAAGGAAAGAGATATATCTGAACACTTTTCAAGTACACTGGTGGCAACATCAGTCAGGCTGGTTGTAGCAAAGCGGCACATCTCTGCTCTAGGCCTCAGATGTTGTCTGATGGCATTCAAAGCTTTTGAGCTGGTCAAAAATAAAGGGCTTGTTTGTGCATTCCAAAGGATCTACCTAATATTCACAGGATGTTAGGTCACACACACAGGTGGATGATAAAAAGCTTCTAAGGAGGTTAAGGAAGCCCAAAATAATGTGGATATGGGATTGCAACATTTTACCAACCCCATGAATATGTTTCTAATCAACACGGAGTGTTTGACATAGATGTGACTTCTTTCTAATAACTTGAGTGCATAGCTAATAATTTTTAAACATTCAGGGTATCTGTATTCTATTTTCTATTGCACTACATATCATACAGAGGGCTTTGTGTATTCTAGACATATATGCAATCATTAAGCTACTTATCCAGCTTCAAAATGCTTTTTACCAGAGCTTTATTTTTTGCTTGGTACATAGTAGGTTAGATGTTCATGTCAGGTACTAGCATTTTAAAGAAACAATGATTAACTTACTTCAGATTAGAGACTCAAGGCTATCATTCATGTCAGTGTAGCAGAATTGTGTGTGTGTGTGTGTGTGTGTGTGTGTGTGACAGATGTATAGATGCAAATATCCCATGCAAATACATGTGGAAGCCAGAGGAGAAGATCAAGTGACCTCTCCTATTCACTCATCCATTTATTTTTCTTGAGCCAGACTCTTCCATTATATAAGAACCACATATGTTTTTAATCAGCCTGATAAGTCCCACTGGTCCACCCATGTCCACCTCCCGTGGACTGGCTTTAAAGGTATGTATGGACATGCTCACCTATGTAAGAGACAATTTTATTTAAGAAATGATGCTTGAAATCCAAGAGTTGATTTCAAATACAAAGCCTGTTATTAATAGTAGGGGTTGGCTGATGGTTTTGTTTCAGGGACCTGAAGGAACCTCTTCAAGTGATAGAGAGCTTGATTTTCTTACCTCTGTTTTTAAGGGGCTGGTTCTGAACATGTAGCAGGGACCATTTCTCCCTGCCATCCCATACATTATTCTTAATCAATACATAGAATGGTTGGTTGGTTGAAGTTTAACTTTTTAAATGTAAACTCATTTGAACTGTAATTTGAAAGGTCCTTACTTGAAAGCTATATGCAAATGAGAGTATATATTTGTTTGTATACATATGTGTGTGTGTATATACACTTGCATTTGCATTTCAAAAATTACCATAGGAGCTTTGGAAATGGTTGAGTGGATAAAGCAGTTGCTACACAACAAAGAGTCCTTGACTCTGTTTTCATAACATAATTGTCTGAAATCTTAGCAGGCTGACAACAAGAAGGGAGGTGGAGACAGAAGGACAGGAGAATCCCCTGGAATTTTGTAAACTAGATCCTCTGAAAAAAAAAATGTTGGACATCAGAGGTTGTCCTCTGACCTCCACGTACATACTGTGGCACACATAAGCAAAAGTTACAGATACAAACACACACACACACACACACACACACACACAAACACACACACAACCATTAAGAATTTACCTTTGTGACACTTTTGCCTCACAGTGAACATTGTACAATGAAATATTTTCAGTGTCACAGTGTCAAGGATATTACTTCTTCTAGTAGGAAGATATGGTTGTAGCAACCCATTCTTATATGTGGGCCCATCCTCCTACAACAAATAATCATGTAATCCAAAATGTCAACAGTGCTGAGATCAAGAAGTTCTGGGACTAGGGAAATAACTGAATAAAGTGCTAGTCACAGAAGTATGAGGGCCTGACTTTTGATCTCCAACAAGTAAAATACTAAGAGTGAAAGAATGTGTCTGTTATCCCAGTACTGGGGAGTCAGAGAGAGGAAAATCCATGGGGGTTATGGGATAGCTTGTCTAACTGAATCCGTGAGTGTCAGGTGCAATGTGAGACCCTGTCTCCTAAAACTGAGCTGAAAAAATTAAGAAAGATAACCAACATAGGCTCTGTCCTCTACATGCGCATACATCTACAAGTGCACATACATGCAAACATATATACATACAAATATTCACACCACATGTATACATATGGTAGAAATAATCTGGAATTAAAGAAGATCCATATCGACAGTATACTCTAACCTTCAGGATATAATCCAGCAATGAGTAGTTATCTAACCCCTACCCCTCCGGGAAGCAAGGGCCTTTATTTTTCTGTCTCACAGTTAAGGTTCAGAGGTAATCTGTGCTCTCATGGCCGGCAGGCCACCTCGTGAAATTGAAAGTCATGGCTGGAGGTTCAACCCCTTTCTTTATTCTCATCATTAGCATCTTTGCATCCCTATGTAGTGATGATTTTATCTTTAGAAGTGTATTCTTCATGTTAGTGCTTTAATGTTAGAAATGTAAGAGTGCAGTCAATATTATGGCAGATAAAGATCAATAAACAGGTTCTAGGAAGATTGCTCAGTGGGTAAAGCACTTGCTGCTCAATACCGAGGCTCAGAGTTCAGATACCCAGCTTCTATGGAAAAGCTGGATGTGGAAGCATGCATCTGTAATTCCATTTGGGTACAGTGAGATGGGAGGCAGAGTACAGGGAAGTAGAAGCTGGCAGGCCAGCTAGACTCATGAACACAGGAGTGACAGATGAGACATTGTCACAAACAAGGTACAAGATGAGGTTTGACACCCAAAGGACATGTGTACCAGGAGAGAGAGAGAGAGAGAGAGAGAGAGAGAGGAAGAGAGAGAGCACCAATAAAGATCATTTCATTTCCTGTACTTGTTTTCCCCCATTAAATATATATATATATATATATATATATATATACACACACACACACACACATACACACATACATACATACACACACACACATATATATGTGTATATTTTATATATATATATATATATATATATATATATATATATATATATACACACACACACACACATACACACATACATACATACACACACACATATATATGTGTATATTTTATATATATATATATATATATATATATATATATATATATATATATAAAAATTCGACAGTCAGGGGTAGGAGGATTGCCATAAATTCGAGGCCACAGTGAGATTACATAATGAATTCCAGATTATTTTAGGCTAGAGTAAAATCTTTTTTTTTGACAAAACAACAGCAACAAAAACATTCATTTGAAAGCAGAAAGAGAATGGACACAACATGCCATTTTACCATTGAAAACAAGGTCCACATATAAATAACACTTTGTTCCTCTGCCTTTACATTGGTACTGGGAATTGGACTGAGGGCTGTCAAGTACATGCCTTTGAAAACTAAGCCATGTTTCTAGCCTATGATCTCTCCCCCATTTTTGCAATCATAAAAATTTTAAAATTTGGCTACGTTTGATTTAATTATTTGTACATAGAGATTTAAAAATTAATGTGTTTTGTATATATAATACAAGAAGATTCTCATTTAAAGTATAAGAAACAATTTTTACATTCCATGATGTCATTATTTGCATTATATTATTTTTTTTTCCTAGCTAGGATTCATTTGCATTAAATGGCCTCTATTCTCTAGCAGGCTAATAACTGAGCTCCTCTGCACACTAAAGATCCCTATGGAGGCTTACAGAATGAACACACCCATAATTTTATCTCCATTCCTGTTTAGCTCCATTGATTACTGTGTTCTCCCCACTAGGAAATTACTGATATCTTCCAATTGTGATTTTTTACAATTCACATTGTATGTTCCCTTTATATACCACCACTGACATTCTCAAATAAAACACAAACTTATATTCTAAGATTATATGTCACTCTAGAGACAAGAGTTCCAGCTTGATTCTGTAATTAAGCATGTATCTTTAAACATTTTATTTTAAAATAATATCATCTTAGCTTTCTGCTCAATTTGTGTCATGAGTAATATGAGTTTAAAATACTAAAAAGTTCTTAAACATATAAATAGCAGTAACGATAAGTTATGGTGATATCATTATTTATATTCCAAAGTACAATAATAAGAGTAATAAAGAAAAAAAATAGGGAAAAACAAAATGTCTATGATGTTAAAAGCCAGGTATGGTGGCACACGTCTTTAATCCCAGCACTTGGGAGGCAGAGGTAGAAGGATCACCATGGGTTTGAGGCCACCCTGAGACTACATAGTGAATTCTAGGTGATCCTGGACTAGAGTGAGGTCCTACCTCAAACACAAAAACAACAACACAACAAAGAAAGATTCCAAGGTAATTTTACTTTCATGTACTAAGTACAGTTGCTATATCATAATTGAAAATAATCTTAATTTTTTAATATTTATATTTAGCAAATATTTGAGTGTGTGGGGGTGCATGTGTGCATGCCATGGACACTTGCCACTACAAACAAATACCAGATGCCTCCTGAACAAGTAAGCCATATCCTTTCTCATGACACAACGTAGATTAAGTACCTAATACCTATGTACATTGAGTTAGGGGTTGGAACTATCAGCCTGACAGTTAATCTTGTTAACTTGACAGGATTTACAATCACCAAGGGGAAAATAAACGTGGCCATGTGGGTGAAAGTTTCTATATAAGGTCAATTGAGGTAGAAGACCTATTCTAAGTACCAGAATCAGCATTCCATGGACTAGGATGGATATAAAGGAGACAAGTACTTGAGCAGCAATATGCATTACTCTGCTTCCTGAATATGGATGCCCTGTGATCAGCTCTGCTTTATGGTTCCTGTATGATAACTTCCCTGTCATGGTGGGATGAAACCTCTAACTATAAACCTTCCTCCCTTAAATTCCTTCTGGTCAGGTATTTGGCCACAGCAATGAATAAAATAACTAATGCACTCATTATTATTATTATTATTATTATTATTATTATTATTATTATTATTTACTAATGGGTGTACCAGGGGCTCTAGCCACTGTAAACAAACTCCAAACACATGTGCCACCTTTCAATGCACACATTCTTGGGAGTCTGTTGTTGCCAGTAAAATAGGACAGGCGGTGACAGTCCACAAAATGTAGAGTGAGGTGCCCAGAAGCTCTGGTCAACTCTGCCTAGGGAGGAGGGCTGAAGATAGGCTTCAGTAGTGAAAAAGCTCAACTTGGTGCTTTATGTGTTGTATTTATCTAGGAGAAAGTATAGATATATTGGTACACTCTTTCCTCTGGTGGTTTGGCTAGTTTTGAGGCAAGGTGTACTTTTGTTTTGTTTTTGGCAAGAGATATAGAAAATATTCAGAGACGGGGTCAATCTTGATAATGCTGGGCTTCAGACTACACATGAGAGCTTTTCCACTGAGCTGGGAGTTTGTTTTAATGATGGAATAAAATTAAATATTCTATATCTTAAAAGCCTTTAAGAATTAATTGGAAGTAGATATGATGCATATTCAATGGTATGAATTGAATGACTACTGAAAATAATTTCAATATTCCCTTCCTGGTTAATAATGAATGTCTCATTCTTCTATTTTTGCACGTATATGTACATGCATAAGGTAGGTATGTGGGTGGGTGTGATTCTACACACTTGTAGTTGTGTGAGTGTTCATGCATGTGGAGGAGCGTGTGCCAAAGTTTGACAACAAGCATCATCCTCGCTTGTTTTAAACCTAACAGAGTCTCTCACCATACCCCGAACTCACCAATTAGTGAGCAGTCTCCAGGAAACTGCTTCCTGCCTTTGCCTCTAGAGCCCTGGAATTACAAGCTTGTGCCACCATGCCCAGCATATGTGTGGGTACTGGGGATCTGAATTCAGGTCCTCATATTTGCATGATAAGCACTTTACCAATTGAACCATCACTTTATCCCAAGAAAATATGCTTTTGTTTTGCTCAACACACAAAGAAATACAAAACTTTACATGACTACATTTATATTCTATATGTCTGGGAATTGTTTCAGAAATCTCAATTACTAGATATTAATTTTCCTTTATGGTACTCAATAATGCCTGTTAAAATACAACACATTGACCAAATAGTGTTTTCTACTCTTTGAACCTTTAAGCTATAGTAGTATTTAATTGTTCAGGTTTTTTTTCTTTTTTCTTTTTTTGTTTTATCTTTATTTATTTATTTGAGAGTGAGAGCGAGAGAGAGGGAGAGAAAGAAAGAGAATGGGCGTGCCAGGGCTTCCAGCTACTGCAAACGAACTACAGACACATGTGCCCCCTTGTGCACCTGACTAACGTGGGTCCTGGGGAATCGAGACTCGAACCAGGGTCCTTAGGCTTCACAGGCAAGCGCTTAACTGCGAAGCCATCTGACCAGCCCTTGTTCAGTTTTTAAAATTACATTTTAGAATAATTTTCTAAGTTTCAGAATAAATTTGCCATCAACTTCAAAAGTATAAAGTATTTTTTACTTCATTACAAAAAGTGTGCATAAAGTGATATTTTTACTAGATAAAAGTTTTTTGAGATAATTTAAAGTGAATAAAAGAATATTCTGCAAGTAAAATACAATGCTGTATGTTCTTAATTATTAAACACAAAGGCAGGACTGGATTATGAATATCAGCCTATTTTTGTGACAGTTTTTGAAGCAGACCATAGGCTGATAAACTTGTTTTTCAGTTCCCACCAGGTCTTGAATACCATGTAAATTGCATGTTGTTGCATAATACTATATTTACTTATGTCAGAAGGGGGGAGAAAGAGAGAGAAAGAGAGAAAGGGAGAGATTGAAAATCAAGCCAGGGCCTCTTGCCACTGCAAATGAACTCTAGAATCATACACCACTTTATTCACCTGGCTTTATGTTGGGACAGGCTCACAGGCTTTGCAAGGAAGTGCTGAACACTACTGAGCCATCCCCCAAGCCTAGGATAATTCTCTTGACTTGACCTTCTGTGCCTATGAGTATAGACATTTGCATGCAAGTGTGTACCTGGAGGTCATGGGAAAGCTTCCTCTTCCTGCACCTCATTTGAGGCAGGTTCCTGAGTTTTCATTGTTGTCTATGACTGCTTTGCCTGGTTAGCTGGTTCACTAGTTTATGGGCAATTCTCCTTTCTCCACTTCCCATTGTATGTACGTGTGGGATTACAGAAATTCACCACAGCCTCTGGCTTTCTTTTGGTCTGGAGCCTGTCTGATGCTTAATATAGGACAACTTTCCAATTGAAGTTTAGTTATAGGTATGTATTCCTTTAAAATACTTCTAGGTTTCATTTCTGTATCCTCAGACTCTAGTGGAGTTTAGGAAGTTCATATACTTTGGTATGTAAATGAGTGCTGATGCTCTCCTGGGCAGAAGCTGTGTGACTTAAATTTATTTGGGTTAGCTGAGTAGCTGTTTGTGAAATACTATTGAACTGCTTCTGCAGTTATGGTAAAACTTCAGGAAGGGTGTTCTGATCCTCCTATAAGCACAGCAGTAACTTTTGGAGTCTAGAGAGAGCCAGTGTTGCACCTTCACATAAATAAACTGGAATACAGCTCTCTTTCTGAGGGAACTCGCTTGTTTGTAGCTTTAATACCACTGCAAGAAAACCAGGATCATGTGTGTGACAAGCATGGGAAGGGAATTCAAACCTGGGGACCTTCATTTATTAAAGCCCTAGGAGAGTAGAGAGCATACATAAGGAAGCAAGGAAAGAAATTTCCTCTGTGAAACTCTTAGTAATTTTGATTTTTTTTAAGCAGGGTCTCATTCTAGCCACAAGCTGATTCTTAGTAATTCTGATCCTTAAATAGCATAATTAAATGAAAAAAGAAATGAGGGTAGGTGTATAAAATAAACATATATGCCAGGATGATTTTGATTTTGAGAACTAGGTCACCGTGGCATTAACAATGGAAGCGTAATTCTTTTAGTTCAGCCTTTTTGATCCCGTTTTTCTTAACTACTAGCTATCCACCCAGCTCGCCATTATAGTCACTCCTGCCTCTGTGAACATGGGATTCTTTCACTTCCCAAAGCCTCTACTAGCCTCCTAATACTGTTTAAGTTCTCAAAAGCCCATATAGCCATTATTGTTTATAGACCTTTGCTCTGCAAACGTCATCCTCCATCCATCGGGAATGCACTCCACCTCTTTGTTGGTCCTGTAATTGTTTTGATTTCCCACTCCTTGCTAGAGCACTGCACAGTTCATCTCATGGTTGCAATTCTCATTAATTTTCAAAGCATGGTGTGTGCATCCATCCTAATGGAAACAAAAGCCATAGTCATCAAAGTCACTTAACGTGCATCCATAGCCAGAAAGCAGAGTCAACATGAGTGTTAGTGTTTAGCTAGCTGTCTTTTCTTTATGCAATCCAGAACCCCAGCCTGTGGAATGGCTCAGTAAACTTAATCTAGAAAATATTTCACAGACCTGCCCAAAATTTCTCTACATGTTGACTCTAAATACTGTCAAGTTGAAAGCTGAGATTAGCTAGCTCATAAAGGAACATAGAATTGGTCCTCTTTGCTCAAGATTGGAAACAAGAAATTCTTTTTTCGTGGATTAATTATATACCATCTTCCAAAAACATGGCTCCAAGTCTTGCTATGATAAATATTCATAAGATCTAACTTTTTTGTTACATATTTAGTCCATAAGTCACCATGTACATATAAGAATACCATGACAACCAGTGGCTTACTATGTCACTTTCTTTTGGAATGGCTGGTCATGGTCCTTTTATCTGTTTGGCAGTTCCCATACAGACAGCAGAAGATTCAGCAGTGTTTAACTCTTGTATCATGTTGTAAGCACATTACATCATAAAAAAAAAAAATGAGAAAGGAAAGAACAAATAGCTTCACAGAGATAAAAACATAGAAAAGAAAATGGATAAGCTAAAAGTGAAACTAGAATGAGTTGTAAATGGTATGTTGGGGTCGAATCAGATACCTCCCATAAATTCATGGGTTATGAATGCTTCTTACCTAGCTGGTGGCAATTTGGGAAGCAGAGACTTGCTGGACAAGGTGTGATGTTGAGGATAGGTTTAGGGGTCTTATAATGAGTTCCCTTTTACCAGATCTCAGCTCACTCTTCTGTTGCTGTTTTTTACCTGAAGTTGTCAAGGAGGTGATATCCATTGTTTTCTCCACTATCTTTCCCCTGCCATCTTATGATTTTATATAGCTTTCATAGATTTTATAGCTTCTCCTTGAGACTCTAAGCCAAATAAAAGATCTTCCCATCAGGTGCTTTTGGTGAAGTGTTTTGGCCTAGTGTGAAGGTAACTACAGAAGTGTTTTAGGAGAAAAGCTAAATTATGGATGGTGATTACCTTCACATTTCTGGAACAAATACCCAACCATAAGCAGATTATGGGAGGAAAGGGATTATTTCAGTGGACAGTTTCCTGAGAAAGATTCGTCATAGTGGAGAAAGCTTACCAGGGCAGGCAACCTGTTCACATACCTCAGAAGCAGGATGGAAACATCAAGAGTGAGCTTGGTCTGAACACACAGTAGGCTGGACTAAAAATACTCAAAATCTGCTTCGAACAATACATCTCCTCCAGTAAATTCACACCTCCCAAATTACCACCAGCTGAGGACCAAATGTTCAAAACGCATGATGCTCTGGGGAATGTTTAACACTCAAACCAAAGTAATCTCACTGCCACACAACTGACCCTGCAAAAACTCTGTGAAGGTGAAGTCATTGACTCCTGTAAAGTTCACCTTGCAACATCAGAAGAAACTGTAAGGCAGTAATGCAAACGACAAAAACTTATTTCACAAAGTACTGGGGCCTGAGAGTCCTACAAGATCACACGACATTATTTCCTGGTGAGAACCTCTTCCTAACTGATGGCCATGCTGAGATTGGGCCATTTCTTTAGTATATACTACCTCAGTCATCACTAATACCTGGTGAATGATCTACATCTGCAACCCTATGGTTTTAGAGACACAGCTTATTTTTAATATGACAACTTCTTGCTTATTATGCAACTGCACAACTGTGTTTATAACACATTTATAAACACAGTTATAAAGTGTCTGCAGAATTCTTGGGTCCCTCACTTTGAGGTTTTACAAGCAAGGACACTATAAACAGATGGGGTGGGGGAGTCTACAAGAATAGCCTCACAGCACTGTAACTTTAGCAAAGCGAACATCAGTGTTCAGACTTGCTAGTAGTTGGAAGTGAAATGTTAAAAGGTATGAAATTCTGAGATCCCCTTTATCTAGCAGAAGCATTTATATTTTTCTAAATCTAAAGTATATGGTAAAAGCATTCGGGCAGATGTTATTGAGAGTGACAATATCATTTTCTTTGCTTTCTGAAACAATTCCAATCAAAGCAGATACATGAAGTCAAGGAGAAAATTCTTTCACAGGCATCAAAGTCACTTTGCAATGCAAAAGAAGTTTTCCTGTGTGTAGACTGCTGATATAAATCTGCAGTCTCCCTTAAGTGATCACAGTGATCATTTCATACTCAGCCACATATGAAAACATGCATGATATGCCTTCCCTGTAGTCAATACCATGTGTGTACCATATGCAATGGGTACAATTTGTTGGTACCTGTGTTAAATTTCTTACTACAAACAGTGGTGAAAGTTTAGTGTGTTTGGATGTCACTGGTTTTAATCATGAGACAAATTGAAAATTGATTATTTCCTTCCAAATGTCCTTATGCTGATTAAAACTTATAAGTAGTTCTATATTGAACGCTTTAATGACATCATTTAAAATTTAAACTACTTAATTTGAAGTGCAGGTTTCAATTAGAAGGAACCTGATTCCAGATAATTCAGAGTTTCTTGTGAACATGCACCAGAGCTCGAATACTAGAAACTAAAAAGTCGTCAACTGCTTTTGAATATCACTCACTGAGAGGTTCATAGAATCTTGACCTAGTGTTGACTGGACTTTGGATATTACAAAGGAAAGGAACACACACATGAGAATGAGGGAGAGAGAGAGGGAAAGAGAGAAAATGAGTGGAAAACATGAGAATATATTCTGTTAAATTCTGATGTAACAAAAGCTACTTGCTTTATTTGATGTTTTCAATTTCTGTTCTGAAAATCTTCAATTTGTGTTTACTAGGGTTTTGTTTGAGGGATTTTCATACTATATCCAGGTCAATTAATAAGTTATTATACTTGCATACTAATTTGTAAGCTACTCAATCAATAGTAAATAAGAATTTTTAATTTAATGGTATGTAAGATGGCAATGTCACACCATGTTTCTCTAAACATGTAGTCTAGTTGGTGGATATTGACATAAATACATGATTTAAATGTGAATGTCACCAGGCATGATGGTGCAGACTCTGCATCCCATCATTCAGTGTGCAAGATGATGAGCAGTTTTAGGACAGACTGAACTGTGTAGCAACTTCACAGCCAAATTGGGTTGCAACATAAGGAGACTGTCTTCAAAATAAAACATTAAGATATAATTTATTGACAATTATATATCAAAGGAATGTAGGAATGTAGGATTTTAGACTCATAAAGTATTTCAAATGTTCTATAATCCAGCCTCATGTATTATTCTATGAAAAATAATTTTAATTTATATGAGCTGATGGGTTAACAAAAAAATACAGCACTTACTATCACTATAAAAGCTCATGGTAAACTATCTTCAGTGTACAGATCCAAGAGCAGCCTGGGCTCTCTTTTAGTTGTGTAGCACTTTTGTACTGATGCAAAGCACATCTTGATTATAACTTCACAAGTTTCTAGGATGTAAAAAAGGGACGCTGTTGGGTCAAAGAGGAGTAGTAATAATGGCAAGAAAAACTTGCTCCATTAAGGATGTGTGTTAAATAAGCATTCTGAGTGGAGTGTCATAGAGCGCAGCTGTTCTATCCTCCATGTGATAAGCACAGCATTAATATCACCCAAGTTATGGTTATTACAGATTCACAGATAATGGTCTGATTGATGCTTTCAAAATTGGAAAATTGTGCTGGGTAGGAAAACAGGTGGCAACTTCTATATTTATAATCCATAGTCCCTTTGCCTTAATCACTTGTAAACAACAGCTTGCACTTCAGAGTATGAAATCTCATTAGGAATATGACAAAAACATTTAACTTCATTCATTAGGAAATAGGTATGAATATTGATCATGATAAATTACTCTCTTGGAGATATTGGAAGAGCTATCACCAAAACTACAAATAATAGCAGGGCATGGTGGTGCACGCCTTTATTCCCAGCACTAAGGAGGCAGAGGTAGGAGGATCACCATGAGTTTGCGGCCACCCTGAGACTACATAGTAAATTCCAGGTCAGCCTGAGCTAGAGTGAGACCCTATCTCAAAACAACAACAACAACAAAAATACTACATTTGTGTCTAAATTTTCATCCAGACACAATATAATTTCTCTTTTAAATTGTAATTGTGTTTCTGTGTGTGTGTGTGTGTGTGTGTGTGTGTGTGTGTGTGTGTGTTGTCTGCATGCATGTTTGTGCATGGGCATGTGCATATGCATGTGGAGGCCAGATACCACTGTAAGATATCTTCCTAATCACTTTCCACACTTGTTTTGAGACATCTCTCACTGGTCCTAGAGCTCTCCAAGTATGCTACAGTGACTAGCCAGTGAATCTTCTTTCTGTGCCCTCATGGTGCAGTTTTACCTGTGTGCTTGATGCTTCATCAGGTCCGTATGTTTATGGAGCAAGTATTTTACCCACTATACAATCTTCCCAGCTAGCAAGCACTATATAAATAATTTTATAATACACATTTTATTCTAGTTATTGCATTAATGCATGACTTGTTAACAAACAGCTGATATTAACACACACACACACACACACAGTGTGTTTTAAAATCATAGTGAGTCTGTTTTGAGAAGTTCAAGGTGAAAAGAAGAGATACATCTATTTATGTGGATAGGATATCAAGTTTAATAAGAACCTTAAACTGTCAGAATAAGCACATGAATAGATGTTAAGCATGTGGTCATCAGGGAAATGTAAATTGAAATCACACTGAAACTCCACACCTATTAGGATGGCTATTAGCCAAATTAATATTTTAATTGTAAATGCTGGAAACATTGAAGAAAAAATTAAAACTTTTTTTTTTTCAATACTGGTGAAAGTGCAGAATACTATAGCTAATTTGGAAGATATGATAGCTCCTAAATGCCAAACATACAGTTGCCACATGACAGAAATTCAAATGTTAGTTTTATGCTGTGAAGAGATGCAAACAAGGAATGGAACAGATATTTGTATACCACTGTTTGTATAAATCTTATTCATAATAGTTAAAAGGAAAAAAAAAACCCTATAATGATTTATGTTGATTGTCAACTTGACAGGACCTAGAATCCCTTATGAGGAGAAAGTTAGCCTTTGGGCATACCTGTGAGGGATTATCTAGATTAGATTAATTTAGAAAAAGCACCAAGCCATGTGCCAAGTCCTAGATTGTATAAAACGGAAAAAGCTGGCTGAGCAGCAGTGTCCATTATTCCCTGCTTCCTCACTGTGGACTAAATGTGACCAGCTCTGTTTCAAGCCCCTGCCAACATGCCTTCCCGTTATGACAGACTGTAATCTGGAACTGTAAGCAAAATCCTTCCTCCCTTAAATTAATTTTCATCTGGAATAATAATGGAACAGAATTTTGCATGTTTATTTGCAATGTGTTGAAGTAATTCTGATATTTGCTGTAAGGATGAATACTGAATACATTCTGCTAAGTTAAATAAACCATAAATAAAAGAAGAAATCAAAACATATAACTTTAGATATAAGGTATGTAAAATAATCAAATTTAAGAGATAGAAAGTAGAACAGTATTTTCTAGGTATGATGAGAGGGAATAGTAGGTAATTAGTGTCTTACAGATAATAGGTTCAATTCCTTTGTGAATTAAGCAAATCTTTTCCTAAATATATTCTACCTTAATGTGGTGTAAAGTTAAGTTAACTCCCTGCCATGGAGGAAATTGTCACTTAGAAGATATCAGAAGTGTGTATACACACATTCAGTACATAAATGTTCTCACATATTAATGTCAAACAGAATTTTAATTCTAAGAAAAGCTATTTTTTCTTGAAAAAGTAAATGTACTATTTTAGCTATGGTATTAACAATTAGTGAACTAACATTATTTCATCTCATATGAGTTCTCATAATGGTCAGCAGCATATTCAACTATAGGAGTCACATTGTGCCACCTTTTTGTTGTTGTTGTTTTCAAGGTAGGGTTTCACTATAGCTCAGGATGACCTGGAATTCACTATGTAGTTTCAGGGTGACCTCTGGCCTAGAACTCGTGGTGATCCTCCTACCTTTGCCTCCCAAATGCTGGGATTAAGGATGTATGCCACCATTCCCAGCTTCTGCTATCTTTATTTAATTCCTTTCCTCTCCTTTTGTAGATACTCTCTTGTTTGCATTTTTATTCCTAAAAATAAATTTCATAATATTGAACTGAAATTACACAGGAGTCAAAATCAGCATAACCCTACAAACTTGTCTTCGAAAGAGAAAGCTAAGTAAAGATGTCCCTTATTTCATCCTATTTGTGATTTATAAGAAATAGTGTGTTTTAAATCAAATGCATATCTAAACATAAGTCTACAAAACACATTCTGTCTCTTTTAAAACTAGAAAATGTCACTTTTCCAGTCATACTCTTATCACAGCTTTACCTCAAGGTGGTTTCAACCTTGAGAGAAATTAAAGGTCAAAATACAGTTACCAATGTAAACGTGCTACAATCAACAGGGTTTTTTTGTCTGCTTGTATGTGTGTTCTGTGTGTAGTGTGCACACATGCGTATTTATGCAATTGCATGTGCCTGGGATGTATATGTGTGTGGAAGGACAGGTGTCAACGTTGGGTGTATTCCTCTGTACATCTCCACCATGTTCAAGACACAGTCTCTCATTGAACCTAGTGCTCAATGATTTTGCTAGATCATATAGGCAGTGAACCCCAAGGTTTCCCCATTTCTGCCTGCCAAGCACTGCGATTACAGACAAGAGGCATTGCACATCTGAACCAAGAACACCAAGCATGCAAGCATGCACCGAGTGCTTTACACATTGAATCCTCTCTCTGTCACTAGTTTCCTTCGTCGGTTTTCTATGAAGGTTTGCTTTAGCCATTATATGTAGATGTGACTGTTTTTACCTGAACGTACAGAGCTACAAGTCTAGAGATAGCATTCTCTGGCTAGGAAGAAATGTCGACAAACATGATGAAAATTGTTGGTTTATATTATAAAACATTTGGCTCATTGAAGTATTTTCTTTTCAGTTTATGATTTTTATTTTACATCCATGCTAACAAGCAGGGTTTTAAGAATTTGGCATTGCATTATTAGAAATCCTGTCTTTGATTTTGGTAGACTGACCATCCAGTGAGCCCCAGGTGTCTGCTTGACTCCTTTATCACAACATTAGAATTACAGGTATTTATTACCACACACCCATCATGTTTTTGTAGGTTCTGTTTATACCACTAAGGCCTTCATGCCTATGAGACAAGCACTTTAGCAGCTGCATTATTTTTCTCATCCCTCCTCCAAATTTAGTTTTGTTCATATTATTTATATAAATTTTATGCTTTTTTATGAGTTGACCTGCCTTTGACTATTCTGTTGGCTTACTATGGTTGATCTGAAAGAGGCTAAAATGGAGATAATCACTTTGATTAAAAGAAAGATATTTCATTTATTTATGATAATGGTTTATGGTGACTTCTAGTGACAACCTGAAAATGCCCTAGCATGTGCCAAAGTCTGAATGTTCATTTTTTTTTTAAATTTATTTATTTGAGAGCGACAGACACAGAGAGAAAGACAGATAGAGGGAGAGAGAGAATGGGCGCGCCAGGGCTTCCAGCCTCTGCAAACAAACTCCAGATGCGTGCGCCCCCTTGTGCATCTGGCTAACGTGGGACCTGGGGAACCGAGCCTCGAACCGGGGTCCTTAGGCTTCATAGGCAAGCGCTTAACCGCTAAGCCATCTCTCCAGCCCTGAATGTTCATTTTAAGCCTGTTGATTAAATAGGATCTGTGAACCCCCACCCCGACCCCAACCACCATGCACTTTCTAATTTGTAGGACTTTTCTTTTGTACTTGATAAAGGATAAAGTTACTTGAACTGAGTTCATTGGGATTAGGAATGTCCTTGTACCTGTCTCCGAGTAAATGTGGATGGTACCATCAGCACATAGAGAGTTGGGGTGGTGTATTCTCACACAGGGATATATGCCAGGGTTCCTCCTTCCAGGTCTCGGCCTACTTCTCAGTCATCCTGAGTTCTCCGTAGTTCTTCACTGGCTCCCAATGCATTTACCTTCCTTCGTGTTTAGCTTTTCTAAACTTAAGCTCCTTTCTTTTGACATACCATGTAGGCACTATCCTATCACTGTCATTTTTACATATCCTTCTCTTTTTTTTTACTAAAGAAAACTTTTAATAACTTAAATAACTCAACTAAATTTCTTCAGTAAAAAGAAAGATGCGTATTGTGTTTCAAACAATGTGGGCATATTTCTGAAGGAGTAAAATTCTAGATGTCATTGTGATGAAGAACACATGGTAAGCTCTACATTAATGCTTCATTTTTTTCTCAGCATGTATGAAAATAAGATTTTTTTGTCTTTTTTTTACCTTTCCCTATGTGATAACAAATACAGGTAATTTATTTTTAAATATATTCTCAGTACTCATTATGCCTTTCATATCATTTGTTAGGAATATTTGCTTAAGTAAAACCTCAGTGTATGATTTTAAACATATCTATATTGAGTTCTCCCTCTAATAATGGAACATATTTGTTTCAACTACTCCTTAGTGTAGACATTTTAGAATTCAACATTTTAACCCAAATGCTTGAGTGTTTAAACATTTAAACATTGTAGATGGAATGCATGCATTTAATATAGTTTAATTTCTTGTATGTTTTCTTTGTCCTCAAGTTTTCCCAAAACAAGAATTTTTAAAATTTATTTTATTGTAATAATAAAGAATATCTTTGTGATCTAAGGAAGGTCTTACAATATCTATATCAGTGAAATAAACTGAGTGAGGTATTTTCTTATAAAACAGAATGAACACACTGGTTTCTCTTTAGATAACATAAATATTGGCCTTTTTCATAAAATAGCATAAATATACCTGGCAAAAATAAGTCAACAACATAAAATAAGAAAATCTGAAAATATTTGATTAATTTAATATGTACTGTTATCTGACCATAAGTCAATATGCCCCCAAAACTGTTAAGATATTTTGAATTAAACATAAGTTAATACTTAGCATAACAAACCTCATAAGCTACAACTTTAACAAGTTTTACAAAAGCATTTATAGTTTTAATTCTTAAACGATTTTCTTAGCCAGGCGTGGTGGCGCACACCTTTAATCCCAGCACTCGGGAGGCAGGTAGGAGGATCTCCATGAGTTCCAGGTCACCCTGAGACTCCTTAGTGAATTCCAGGTCAGCCTGGGCTACAGGGAGACCCTACCAAAAAAAAAAAAAAAAAAAAAAAAAAAAAACAACAAAAAAGATTTTCTCAAGTTAAAAACCTCAGTGGAGCTTATAAGACATGAAACAAAATCAAGCTCATTTGAAAAAAGCAAGAAAAAGGCATTAAAAGGATTATGTTGAAAATAACTAAAAAAGATAATTCTGTAAAAAGGCCAAGAAAGGGCTTGAGAGATGTCTTAGCGGTTAAGTGCTTGCCTGTGAAGCCTAAGGACCCCAGTTCGAGGCTCGGTTCCCCAGGTCCCACATTAGCCAGATGCACAAGGGGGTACATGCGTCTGGAGTTCGTTTGCAGAGGCTGGAAGCCCTGGCACGCCCATTCTCTCTCTCTCCTTCTATCTGTCTTTCTCTCTGTGTCTGTCACTCTCAAATAAAAATAAATAAATAATAAATAAATAAATAAATAAATAAAATAAAAGGCCAAGAAAGACAAACCTTTCTTAAACTTGTTATAAATACCTGTGGAAAACAATAATATCAATTCTGACTTTATAGGAAGCAGTATTAATAGTACCTTAACAGAAATCTTTAAAGATGATATTTTCATGAACTTAATAATTAATTGCATAAAGTGATGTATTCCAAGGTAATGACCAGTTGAGACCTGTATGTACTCCACTGGCCATACTTGGCCTGTGGTAGCCATATCCTTTATTTAATACTATTTATTTATTTATTTATTTGAAAGCTGAGAGAGATAAATGAAACAAATAGAGAATGGGTGCACCAGGTCTTCCAGTGACTGCAAATGAATTCCATATGCATGCACCACTGATGTATGTAGCAGGGGGTAGAGCCTGGGTCGCTAGGAATTGCAGGCATGCACCTTAACCACTGAGGCATCTCTCCACTCACCCCTATTTTATAAAAAGAATATATTTTATGTATTTATCTGAAAGAGAGATAGAGGCAGATATAAAAGGAGAGAGATTTGGCACCCTAGGCCTCCAGCCACAATAAAGGAACTTCAGACACATACACCACCTTGTTCATCTGGCTTTTTGTGCATATTGGTGAATCGAACCTGTGTCCTGTTGCTTTGCCAGCAAGCACGTTAGCCCCTAAGCCATCATTTCAGCCTGGTAACTGTATTCTTACCACAGTTCACACTAGACCCCTCCCTTCATCAACTGGGTATGAATCTGTCTTCTCTCTCCTTAATTTTAAAATCTACCTCTGACTCTACTGTATTTGTTAATTAGTCTGTTATTAAGTGACACTAAATCTCCCTGTGTTTTCAAGGCTCTCCTGGAACTCATTTTGTTTCCAGCCTTTGAACTCATTGTGCTGCTGCTGCTGAAGGCTCGAGCCACTGCGTTGGTTTCAATATCTACATTTCAAAACTACACATGTACATATGATTTCAAGACCCCAGCTATTTAGGACTATTTTCTTTTCCTTCCAGAGGGAGAATTTATGTTTTCAAGTGACAAAATGTAATCAAGGTGTATTGATCAGTCACAATTTCTCTCTCTCTCTCTCTCTCTCTCTCTCTCTCTCTCTCTCTCTCTTTCTCTCTCTCTCTCTCTCTCTCTCTCTCTCTCTCTCTCTCTCTCTCTCTCTCACACACACACACACACACACACATTGTGTAAATTAAGCTTTCTAGTATGCCGATTTCTTATAAGCCATTTTTTTTCTTCTTTTCTTTACTTATTTATTGAAGAGAGGGAGATCATAGGTGTGCCAGGGCCTCTAGCCACTGCAAGCAAACTCCAGATGCATGTGCCACCTTGTGCATCTGGCTTTAGGTGGGTACCAAACATTTGAATCTGGGTCTTTTGGCTTTGCTAGCAAGTGACTTAACCATTAAGCAATCTCTCTAGCCCAGTATGTGTCAATTTTGAGCTTACCAAAATATCAACACTTTAGGAATGCTAAATCATATTAAAGGAAATTAACTAGAAAAAGAGAAAAAATGATTTAAAATTATGAAAGATGCATTGAATATACTATAATATGTTACCTAATATTTATATGTCTTAGATATGCATTTATTCAACACAGAGGGATGGAGACCATAGTAAAATTAAACATATACAATGTACATTATAATAATATAATGCACTCAGCTCCCCTCTGATCACAGGGGATATTGACCTAATGAAGATAGGACCATTTCCTTTTGCCTGTATTCCAGCAGCAGAAGCTGGGAGGCATTCCATATGTATAACAGAAGCTAGCACTTGACCATTGCCCTGAAAAGAGCTGGCATTGCTTAACGACTGCATTAGAAATGCCTAAAACCCCATTAGTAATTTAGGTGGACATATGGCATGCTTTTTCCTAAATTTTGGTTAAGTGTTTGTTTTACATGGATTTAACTGACTTTAATGAAAACGCTTTTTAAATTTCCTTAAAAAATTGTCTCATGTATTTGAGGTGAGCTACTACTGTCCCTAATATAAATGCTTTAAGGTTTGAGAGTTTCTATGGGTCCAGTATTGAGTATATAATGGATACTTGTGTGTGTGTGTGTGTGTGTGTGTGTGTGTGTGTGTGTATCTGTGTGTGTGTCTGTGTAACATTAGCTTTGCAAAACACGCAGACGGTACTAAATTTAATTCTTTGGGCATGCTAATCAGCCCTCCTCATAGCATACTGCTCTAATGAGATGAAATAAATCAATTTGTAGAAATGCATGCATGAAGTTATATGCAAATTTATTGAAAAACTAGAATTTTGGAAAAAGGAAAAGCAGAGTATATTGGCCCTGTGAGTTGCCACATGCCTATAATCCCAGGAGTTGTGAGGAAGCAGGGGTGTCAGGAGTTCAGAGTCATCTTTGGCTACATAGTGAGTTCAAGGATGGCATAAGCTATATGAAATCTTGTCTTTCACACACACACACACAAAATCAACAACTTAATATAATTAAAAATGTAATATTTCTTTCCAAATAAAATCTGTCTAGCTACCAGTAACTCAATACATGCCATAACTTTGACTTCTGAGAATCAATTTCAGTCTTGTGAATAGAGTTTGAAGAACTTGGGAAGGACTACATTGTCATAACTCCACAATTGGGTGAATTTATTGTCAAGGCTTCCCTAAGGGGCCATATATATATTTTTCATAGAATTATGCTAGATACTTAGAATATAAAGAACAGATTAAGGATTTTTTTTTCCTCAAGGATCAAGACTGTATTTGGTTTCTTTCTCTGCAGCAATAGCAATAAAGGTAGTAATTTTCCTTTTAAGAATTAGTAACCGTCACGTTCATTTGAATATTCAGTGTGATGGGAATTTCAATTTTGAGCTTTGTAGTACTTCCTAGCAATAGGTATAATAGGTTTCAGAGGCCCATTAACTCTACTTGGTGTCCACTTAAGTAGTCTCACTTTCTGTTGAATGAATAGATTGCATTTTTTTCGCAACAACCTGCAAATATAGTACCTATCTTTCTCTCTGTGTTAGTTATTCTCTCTTGGCACACAAGTGAAAAAGGCATAATGAAGTACCAGGAGTTTTATCTATCTGAACACAGGTAATATCTCCCAAGGTGACTTTTGCATGGCTATGAAGGCAGTCTTCCTGGCTTTGTGTTGTACCACAGGCTTCTCCAAACCTAGAATTAGGATGGAGTATGTCTCATAGGACCCAGGACACACTTAACAAACCTGACATTCATCATTACTATTTACAAATGCATCCTGGATTTTGGAGTCCTGTAATTACAAATTCTTTTGGCCACTTTTAAATACAATTTTCTAGAAAATCTGTATCATGTTGACTGGACAGTATTACATAGTGATGCACTGACTGTTTGATTCAGGCCTCTCTCATGTATCCTGAGAAACAGCACAGGAAAGTCCATAAGGGTTGTAGTGAGCGTGCATTGCTGTGTGAGGGGAAGAGAAAAGTCAATGTCTCTGACAAGCAATTACAGCATTATGCAATAAATCTGCTCAGGGGCTATTTCTGACCCAAAACTCCAGCCCAAAGCCAGTTTATACGTGGGATTATTGCACTTGAGCAGGAATCTCTTTCATAATTTGTTGGGGAACTGTTTCTTTTGGATACAGTTACAAGTTGTCAGGGGATTGAGTTTAGTGTGCCATCTGATAACATAACCCAAAGGAGAAATAGAATTAAATTCCATACATACATTCAAAATTCATTATTAAACCAATTATTATAGATTAGTTCTCCTGTGACAATGATAAAGATAACATGATGAATGAAATCAGTATCTTGCTATCTCAGAAGCTTAAAGTGCTCTCTTTTTCTCTCTGTCTCTCTTTATCTCTCTCTCTGGTGTATAGATTGTTCATCTGTCTATGCATGCTCACATGTGTGTTCGATAGAAATAGTGGCTTATCATTATCATTAATATGATAATGATGTTGAGGAATCTTACTATGTTAACATGGAAAATGCAAAATAACAACACATTTATTATTTTGTTGATAGTTCAGAGATTTTGGAGTATCTATAAGATGGGCACCATTGTTTCCTAGTTGACTTTCATTTTCTTTCTTTTTTTTAATTTAATTTATTAGTTTTCTTTTCAGCAAATACAGGCAGTTTGGTACCATTGTTGAGGCTCATCCATGATTTACCCCCTCCTATTGGACCCTCCTTGTTGATGTAAATGGGTCGTGCATTGTGGAGTTAGCCCACAGTTATTGGTACAATAAAGGTCTCTGCATATCATGACCCAGCATGTGACTCTGACATTCTTTCCGCCCCCTCTTCTGCAAAATTTCCCTGAGCCATGTTGGGTTCATTTTTGGTCTGCTTCAGTGCTGAGGTGTTGGGGGCCTCTGACGCTCTGGCTCTCTGATTTGATAGGAGTTGATTTTTCTCTGTGTTGTTCTCCTTCCCCTTTGTGCTGGTATCCGGTTCATCAAGAAAACAACACCCTTGCTTGTTTCGCCAATTGTCCTTAGTTTCAGTCGGGCCTTCTACGACTCTCATTTTAATGGTAATTGGCCTTTTAAGCAATTGAGGGAGAATGCCAGCAAAGGTAAATATGGCTATTTGTTCTAAATAATTCATTCTTGTAGTTTATGTTACTACTAATACTATTTTTGTACTTTATATTGATTTATTTATGAGACAGAGAGACTGAGACTGACAGAATGGATGCACCTTGGCCTCTTGCACTGTTGAATGAACTGTAAACACATGTGCCACCATGTGTATCTGCCTTGCGTGAGTTCTAGGGAATTGAACTTGTATCCTTAGGCTTCGTAGGCAAGGGCCTTCACCTCAAAGCCATTTCTCCAGCTCTCTACCAATACTATTAATTGATTCACTATCACCAAAGTCATTTCTTTGTAAATCCCTCAATGAACTGTTCTCTACCTCTAAAAATATGGCTGACTTGTCATTTATAAACTTATAAAACATCACAGCCTAAGCTGTCTTTGGCAGCACATTCTCTCCCAGCATTTGGTAGGTAGGGGCAGATAGTTTTGAAGTTCAAGATCATCCTCAACAACAAAGTAAATTTGGACCCAATCATCACTACGTTAAACCCAGTCAAACAAGCAGATGGATAAACTGACAAATGGTACCTCATCTTTCTATCTTACCAGAGAAATTTTTTTCAGCCTCTTTAATATGTGTTTTAAATGACTATGGTATAAATCAGAGTATAGTTTTCCATAAGTCTTAAAAAATATGGAATCTGTAATTTGGAGCCATGTGTCAATTTTCAGAGCTGTTATTCTTAAGAACGCAGTTTATTTGTCTGTCTGTTTATTTATCGTTAATTTGTTTGAGGTTTGGTGGGAAGTTTCATTGTTGTGAATTTTAGGGTATGTGTATCTGTGTTGTACATTTGTGTGAAGGCTGTAAGTTGAGTTCAGGTGTCTTTGTTACTCTCCACATTATTTTATGGGACAAGGACACTGAATGTGGAGCTCACTGATTAGACTAGACCAGCTAGCCAATAAACCTCAGAGATTCCCTGTCTCTGCCTCACTAATTCCAAGTTTATAAGAGCATGCTGCTCTGCCTGGCCTTTCATATAGGTGTGGTGCGGGTGATCCAAATTTACATATTCGTGTCTACACAACAGGCATTTTACTCATTGAACCAGCTCCCCAGGCCCTGTTTTGATCTGTTGTTTGACACAGGATCATGTAGTCTAGGCTGACATCAAACTTGTGATTCCCCCTGCCTGCACTTCCCAAGTACTATCATTATCAACATGCAACTATGCCTGGCCTAAGAATAGAGATCAAAATATACTTTTTAGTACAAACATTTACTAAAATAGGAAGTTTTCTATGCACATCAATAGTCCTCCAAAGTATACTAATGTATTTTCATTTGAATCATCAATAATAGTGTATTATTTCCGTTGCTGGGGATTTTGACCAAAATTCCTTGCCATAAAAGCATCCCATAATAAAGTAAAGATTCTATTTGGAGTGCTGATCATTTGTATAATGCAGTTATTATTTGAGAACACAGAGTAATATATGTCATACTGCATCTGTGAAAGTAGAAATGACTTCTGAATTAAGCATTCAGTGTTTAAAAGGTGTCCTTGGGCTGGAGACAAGACTTAGGAGTTAAGCACTTGCCTGTGAAGCCTAAGGACAATCGTTTGAGGCTTAAACCAGATACACAACACACACACACGCACACACACACATCATGGTTCATGTGTGGAGGGCAGAAGACAGCGTTTGGGTGTGGATCTAGGCCATTCATTTCATTTGTGGGTCTCTATTGTTCACACTTCCCTAGCTAGGCCTGCTGGCCTGTGAGCTTCTGGCATTTTCTTCTGTTTCTACCTCCTTCCTTGCCATAAGTGTACTGATATTACAGATGCTTAGGCTACAAAGTCTGACATTACATGTGTTTGGAGTATCTTAACTCAGATCTTTATGCTTTTGGAGCAAGCATTGAGTGTCCTTCCCAGCTCATAGATCTCACATTCTTGGAAGAAGGAATGAACCAGTCTCTCTAGACTTCATATAAAGGGCTAAAGATTCCTGGTGAAATCAGAAAAGAAAAAAAAAAAAAAAAAAAAAAAAACCTAGAAGCCAGCCAGAGACTATGGAGTAATTCAAAAAATTAAAATAAAACAATAAAGTTAGTTTCGAGATTAAATTTAAACCAGACACATAGCTGGTTCAGCATTAGATGATGGTGTACAAAGTTGGGGAGAAAAATGCATGATCATTCTTATATAACATCAGTTTTTGCTTTGAATTTTAGCCAACAGTTCATTTTAAAGGTCTGATATTTATAAGGTATGCGTTCTTTACTATTACAAATAAAACCTATATATATATATATATATATATATATATATATATATATATATATATATAGGTTATAAATAAATATATATATATATATATATATAGGTTATAAATAAATATATATATATATATATATATATATATATATATATATATATATATATATATAATTTTGCCTCTGTTTAAAGAATCAATATCATTTCAAAAGTTCTGCAATCACAGATTGAAATAGCATTGAAAAGATGTATTACCTTCCATGGTTCTACTTAAAAATATTTCTTTAGGGGCTGGAGAGATGGCTTAGCGGTTAAGTGCTTGCCTGTGAAGCCTAAGGACCCCAGTTCGAGGCTCAGTTCCCCAGATCCCACGTTAGCCAGATGCACAAGGGGGCGTACATGTCTGGAGTTCGTTTGCAGAGGCTGGAAGCCCTGGAGCACCCTTTCTCTCTCTCTCTCTCCCTCCCTCTATCTGTCTTCCTCTCTCTGTCTGTCACTCTCAAATAAAAGAAATAATAATAATAATAAAATATTTCTTTAAATATGGGTATCATATTGGGTCTGTGTTGTGTCATGGTTCTATTTAAAAAGATTTCTTTCAATATGAGTATCATTTTGGGTCTGTGTGGTGTGGTGCCTCTCAAATGTATTGGGTGAATTTACTCTGCAGAATGTTGTGATCAATAATTCTCAGTAAATGGACTATAGATGTTCTTTAGTGTCCTTTTCCTTTTTAATTTTTTTTTATTTATTTGAGAGTGACAGAGAGAGAAAGAATGAGTGAGAGAGAAAGAGAGAGAGAGAGAGAGAGAATGGACGCGCCAGAGCCTCCAGCCACTGCAACCAACCTCCAGATGTGTGCACCCCCTTGTGCATCTGGCTAACGTGGATTTTGGGGAATAGAGTCTTGAACTGGGGTACTTATGCTTCACAGGCGAGTGCTTAACCAGTAAGCCATCTCTCCAGCCCTTTTATTTCTTTATTAGTGCATGTACTGTGCATGTATGTGCGTGTGGTGTATGTGTCCCTGTGCGTATGTGCAGGCACGTATGCCCAGTATGCACATGCACGGAGACCTGAGCATGTAGGGTGTCCTCTGTTATTGCAATTCTACTTTATTTCTGTGAAGCGGCATCTTTCACAGAACCTGAAACTCTCTGTTTTGGGGTTAGCTTCCCAGTGGTCCTGTCTCTGCCTGTTTAGCACGGGGATTGAACCCGTATGCCACCACACAGTGATTAGTGCGTGAGTTCCGGTGGCCAAGCGCAGCTGCTCGTGCTTGTGTAGCAAGCTCTGACCTACCGAGGCATCTCCCCACCCTCGTATGTCTTCTTATTTTAGTATTTCAGAGGTGTAAATGTGGCTACTTACAATAAATAGCATCGTCTTTATCAGATTTTTCTGTTCTAATTGAAGATTTGTTTTATTATTTTGGCATCTATGCGACAGGAGATTTCCACTTCCTTTGCTTCTTTGATATTGTGGGTGTTGGTTGTTTGACTTTGAAACATTGAAGAACGTTCCTCAGATGTGCTGATAAAACTATTGCCAAGAATTGGAAGCCAGCCCACCCTCCCACTGGAGAGCAGCTCCTTCATCATCCTGTCACTGCACCATCGTCCTGCAGTTTACCAGGGACCAGGATTCCATGGCACAGGTTTCCTGGGCATCAAACCATAGCATATGAATAAGTTAGGGAGCCAAGTGTTTGAAAACACAAACATTGTTCACTCACTGGGCACAGGTTGAGAGGGTTTGGTGCCCATGATTTGTAACTGCAATTTGGAGCAGGAGGAAAAATTGGCAGAATGAGAAAAAAAAAAAAAAAACGTGTGTGTGTGTGTGTGTGTGTGTGTGTGTGTGTGTGTGTTTGGATATTGATTGCCTCTGTCAAATTCTGTCACTCTTTGCAAGAAACTATTCCAACCTGCTATCCCAACATAAAGGCCATCTCTGCATAATTTTCCTATATCATTTGTTTCACGATGTCTATCTTTTCTTCTCTCCCAAAACAATTTCATATAGATTTGTAATTTAAGATCTGGTCAATAAAAACATAGAATCATATGTGGTTCTCTGCTTAAATGCCATGCGTGATGAATCAATATCATTTGTATTTACTTGTATATTTTCCTTCTTTTCTATTTTTTTTTAAATCTGGGAATGCTTTAGTCTATTGAGATTTGTACAGTTTTCAAAATTAAGATTGAATTACTATTTTGTAAAAATAAGCAATAACAAATATAAAAATACAAGATTAAAAAAGATATCAATGGGAAGTTCATAATTATGTGTCATACATGAGTGATAAATGAGGACTCTTAATTACACTATCCATGAAAATACAGTGGCATGATATTAGGACAAGGCCATTCACTGTCAGTGCTGTGTTCAACACAGATGTGTCATATGACAAATAACTGGACATAAACAAAATTCTAATAGCATGCTGTAGTTAAATGTCTAGAGTCCCTATGATGATAGTCAGTGGGGAATATGCACTCAGTGTCCTTCATGGATGTTGGCATTAATCTGTTGTAATGCCTTTAATATTTAAACCATTATAGACAAGGCTCTGTAAGTTTACTAGGAGAGAGGAGAAAACAATGATGAATCAGTTTAACTTTTTTTTCAGATATTATAACTTTCACTTGCTGTGATATGTGCATCTTTCATAAATTTAGCATCTATGTAACTATATTTGTCATTCATTTTTATAGCATGATCCTACACTTAAAACTGAACTGACTATATTTTCCCAGAGGTCACTTTTGTTATTTTCTTGCCTTTATGGTACAAACTCTGACTACCTACAACTCTGATACAAACCTTGCCATGCTTTTCCCTTTGCCTAATATTACATCTCCCTCACTCTGTTTTGTGCTTATGTTATTGTGGGCCTCTGACTTCAGACCACAACACCATTGCCAACTTCCCTAAGAAGATGTAATTACATGCACAAGACCGTTAAGATCAGGCATGTTGATGTTCCCTCCTCGCACAGAAGAGTTGGAGAAAGTCATTACAACTTCCCATGAGATTTATCATATGGAATTCTGCCCCAGCTGCATGTAGTCTGGAGAGGCGCTAGAATACACAGAGGATCGAGGCTAACTAAAGTGTGGGCTCCATCTATGTAGATTAAGCGAAGTCATTATGCATGCTTGGGTGAAAATTTTCACTGATGCAGTTATTTTAGTGGTGCTGCAGTCAGCTTCATGTTGCTGCACAAAGAACTAGACTCAAAGCAGCTGTTGCAGTTAGGTTCACATTGCTACCAGAAAACATTCAACCAAGAGCAGCTTTTAGGGAAAAATTTTTAAAAAAAAGTTTATTTTGGCTTACAGGCTCGAGGGGGTAGCTCCTGGATGGCAGGGGAAAGCGATGGCATGAGGAAAGGGTGGAAATCACCCCCTGGCCAACATAAGGTGGGCAATAGCAACAGGAGAGTGTGCCAAACACTGTCAAGGGGAAACTGGCTATAACACCCATAAGCCCGCCCCCAACAATACACCGCCTCTGGGAGGCTTTAATTTCAAATTGCTATCAGCTGGGGAGACTAGCGTTCGGCATACCTAAGTTTATGGGGAACACCTGAAACCAACCACCATAGCAGTTTGGGGAGAGAAGGGTTTATTTTGGCTTACAGACTGAACTGGAGGGGAAGCTCCATGATGTCAGGGGAAAACAATGGCATGAGCAGAGGATGGGCATCATCTCCTGGCGAACATGAGATTGATAACAGCAGCAGAAGAGTGTGCCAAACTCTGCCAAGGGGAAACTGGCTATAACATGCATAATCCTGCCCCCACAATACATTACTTCCAGGAGGCTCCAATTCTCGAATTGCTACCAGCTGGAGAATTAGCCCTCAATACACATGTTTATGGGGAATGCCTAAATCAAACCACCGCAAGGGGTCACCAGTATTCCTGTAAGTAACCCCCACTCACACACCTGTATGAAAGCCAACTTCACTCTAGTTCACCAACGTAGAATTGGAAGGAGTCATTACTTTGGTTTGTCATTGGTGCCCTGTTAGTGAGAGTAGACATTTGTTCAACAGTTATCAACAACATATAAGTATTTGTGTCTTTCCATAATCATGTTCTGAGCATAATTTAACTCAGGGGCAGTGATTCATTTCTAAAATGTGTTTTGATGCACTAGCTTACAATAGATATTGTTACACGGTTACAAGATGTGAAGTCTGGCTTTTGACCTAGTCTTCATTCATAAGGTGGTATAAATAGCTATATTCAGGAAAGTATCCTGGGTTGAGAGTAGTCTAAGCTGGATAGGGAAAAAAATATTCATTACTCTCCAGAAACTCTTTGTATCTGTGCTTTATTAATCTCCTAATGTTATTTCTTTTCATTTTTTAAATTATATATGAAAGAAACTATAAGCATTCCAGGGCCTCTTTCCACTAAAAACAAACTCCATTTGGATACACCACATGGTGCATCTGCCCTTGCATGAGTCCTGAGAAATTGAATCCCAGCTGATAGGCAGTTCAAGCAAGTGCCTTTAACTACTGAACAGTCATCTCCCTAGCCCTCCTAATGTCATTTCTTATTCCCAATTCACTTCTTGCGTACGTTTACTACTGCCAATTTCCTTGCACAGCTGGGAATAAGTTCAGATGGTAGAGAGTTTGCCTAGACTTCCTGAGTTTGATGTCCAGCCCTGTGTAAGCTAAGAGTGGTGGTTCATGCCTGCAAGCCCAGCACCCTGGAGGTAGAAATAGGAACAACAGATTTTCATGGTCTTTGATTACATAGTGAGTCCAAGGTCGTCCTGGGATACACCAGACTCTGACTCAAAACAAACCAACAAACACAGGGAGTACCTAACTTTACCACTTCCTTAGAAAGGTTGCTGTGACCCTTCTCTCTGATTCTCCTCCCATCACTGCTTCCAGAAGTTTACAATTGTGTACCCTGAAGCCTACATTCATTTCCTAGAATAAGTCACTGGTTCTTTCAAATCCCACTAAACGTATGCTTTTCAGTTCTTGGATTATATTTCCATTCCAAATACACTTGGATAGCTTCCTAAATTCTACAAGGCTTTGTAAATTCAAATTATCTTACAAAAATTTGTAGTTGGAAAAACGGGATTCATTGGAAGGGGATTTGCAAGAGGAGGAAAAGGGAGGTTATTGATACTAGATCATAATCATGTGTATTGTGCATCTAAATGGAGGTTGTCAATAATTTTTTTTAAAAAAGAAAGTTCTTCCTGAATTTTGCTGAAGTACATTGTGTTGGGTAATCTTTCTATCTGCCTACTTACTCTGTGCTTTTCACTTTAATATTATTAGCTCTCAAAATATTTTAAATCACCCACTCAACCGAATAACTTTTTTCAGGGAACAGTTGTTTCTATTACCAGTTTCCATACGGAAATTGGGATAATGCAAATTAAATAATTTGCCTAAGGTCTCACAAATGATAGCATGATTTCTGTAGACAGGAGGGGTAGAATCAAAATCTACCCAGTTGAAGCTTCGAATGCAAACAATACATGCAAAACAATTTTCAATCTTCAAACAAGTACCTGACAAAATTAAAAGAAAATGGTTAAGTTTATTGATTTGACATATTTTGTTTAGAAAATTCTGGATGTCATTTGAACACATAATCAGTGTAAAATATAAAAACAAAATAATGGATCTGGAGGGATGGCTTAGGGTTCAGGTGCCTGGCCTGCAAAGCCTAAAGACTCAGTACCATTGTAAGCCAGATGCACAAAGAGGCATATTGATCTGGAATTAGTTTCAGTGGCTGCAGGCCCTGCTGTGCCCATTCCTTCTTTCTACCTCTATCTCAAATAAATAAATGAAATATTTAAAAATAATGATACACTTTATTAATTTTCACACTATATCACTAAAATCACATGCATTTTAATTTGAGGAATACTGCTGTAGATTGAAAACTCCAGGCAGTGGAACTGTACAATAAGCATTCTCCTCCTGACTGACATCCCCAGCTCCCAAATCAGGTGGATTTACTATATGTACAAAAGATCTCAGTCCTATCCTGGAGCTTACATAAAGTATTATTTTACTCTACAGAAACCTTTCTGCTTCATTGCAGCACTCACCATTGTACCGCAATTGCTTTGTTTGCTTACCTCTCCTATTCTGAGATGGGCTCTTATATTTTGTAAAAAGTGAGTTAACATGGATATATCTCTGGGGTATAAATGGATGATTGACATGTAGTAGAAACAAGATAATGACTTTTGTTGCTGAAGTATCATAGTCCCTCCTTTTATAGAGTTTTAAGGGTAGTTTTTTTTTTTTTTTTTTTTTTTTTAATCACCATTTAGATGAAACAGATTCAAACTTGACCTGATTTCTAAAAGGCATTCATTCGTTGGCTAGGTCTGATAAGATCCCATGGGAAGTCAAGGTGGTTGTAGCTATAAAGGGTGCTGTATATGTTTCCACTTGATTACTGTATGTAAAGCCAGAAAGCTACATGTGGTACAGCATGCTTATAATGCCAGCTCTAGGGCACTGGCGGAAGGAGGGTCATGTAATATAAGCCAGCTTGGACTGCATAGTGATACTTTATCTTAAGAACAATACCAAAATAATTAAAAGAATGTTTATAAGTGCTATGGATGTCATCACATTAATTTAGAAAACATCACATAATAACTTAAGATATGGCCTACTAGTGTTCTGAAAATTTCCACAATGACCATAGAATGTTATATTTTATGACAATTGTTTAGTAGTGAAATTGGACCAGAATTTGTATTATAAGGGCATGTTTGTGTGCAATCATACATAGACAAAAAAAAAAAAAAAGCTCATGAATTATTTCAGCCAGGGTTAGCAGGCTCAGCTCCTACAGGTGTCAATTATTGATCTGAAAACCTATCCAACTTGCCTTCAATGGGGACAAGCTGGGACAGTTCCTTCAAATGAACTACATTATAGTCAAATTGTTCCATCTGTTTTCCCTAAATGAAAGAAGCTTCCCTTGGTACTAGTCAAAGAGTGAGGACTTCTTGACTCAGAACCAGATGTGAGCTTTATTCCAGCCTTCCATTTCAGCCCAATTACAGTCTTGGCAGCCTGTGAGGCTCATGGGGTAAACTTTTTATAACAATTACCAATATCAGCCAATTTTTCAGAATGGGCAGGAATATACTTCAATCGCTCCAGGATGAGTTTTCTGTCTTTCCAAGACTATCTGGCCTCCTGCCATGAAAATATTCAGGAGCCAAGGCTGAAGTTTTATGTAACATTCTAGAAAACAAATAGCTTTATATCATATACTTACATGAAGAATTTATCATTTGAAATGAGTCATTTATTGTTTTAGGATACTGTTTTAGTGATCTAGGGAAAATTATTTTTCCTGCAATATTATGCATACAGAAATCCAGGTTGTGTGTGTGTGTGTGTGTGTGTGTGTGTGTGTGTGTGTGTGTGTAGGTTCATGTCTAGGAATGCTTACATGTTAGCCTATCCCTGAGTTTTTTCATAAAAATGTTGCAAAAGAAAGAAAACATTAATGAGCAATTATAATCTCAACATAAAGCTGAAACTATTGATTTCCCACTGGCTTGATGTGTTTTTGTTCACTTTGAAATATTCTGTGAGTAATAGAGTTGTAATATACTATGCTTTAAGGCAATATTGTGTCCTTGACCTCATAAATGAAAAATCCTGTCATTGCCAAAAAAATTTAAATCTGGAGGGATGGCTCAGCACTTAGAAGTGCTTGCCTGCAAAGCCTGATGGCCTGGATCTGATTACCCAGTACCCATCTAAAAGCCAGATGCACAAAGTGGTACATGTTTCTGGAGTTCATTTGCAGTGGCAAAAGTCCCTGGTGTTCCCACTCTCTCCTCTCAGTCCCTCCCTCTCTGTCTCTGCAAATAAATAAATTATTTAAAAATACATTCTTATAAGTTGTGACCTCAAATGAATCACTGTCCAAGAGAAATGCTTGTTTTTTTTTAAATAAATAAATATTATACAACCATTCATACAATATTCACAACCACAAAGGAGGGATTCTTTCTAATTCTTTTGTTTGTTTGTTTGTTTGTTTGTTTGTTTGTTTGTTTGTTTTTATTTATTTGAGAATGACAGAGAGAAAAAGAGGCAGAGAGACATAAGCATGCCAGAGCTTCTAGCCACTGCAAAGGAGCTCCAGACACATGCGCACCCTTGTGCATCTGGCTAACGTGATTCCTGGGGAATCGAGCCTTGAACCAGGGTCCTTAGGCTTCATAGGCAAGAGCTTAACCACTAAGCCATCTCTCCATCCCCTAGTTCTTAATTTTTATTATACCCATACTTTTTCCTTGTTGGACCAAATATCTGATAGGAAGCAGGTTAAGGAAGGAACAATTTATTGTGGAGCACAGTTGAAAGAGCCTATGTCCATGCATGGCTGGGAAGGCATGGGAGATAGATCAGGAGGCCGGATTTCACATTGCATGACAGCCAGGAAGGAGAGGATGAACAGGAAGTAAGATGGGGTGGTAATACTTTAAGGCTCATTCCATCCAGCAAATCTCCACCCAGTCAAGGTTCCACAGCCTTCCCAAACTGTGCACAAGCTGGGGACCATGTGTTCTGACACATGATCCTCGGGGCGGGGGGGGGGGGCATTTAAAATACAAAACACAATAGTCATCTAGATTTTCCTCAAATTAAAAAAAAAAAAAACTTCAAAAAAGTTATACCACTTAAAACTTCTAAATATGCTTACTTTTTCAAAATCTAAATCTGAGCACCAGATTTCTTTGTAAAGCTAAAACAGATAGTTTATATAAGAAAAGAAGGAGGTGAGAAGCCATAAGAGTCTTCCCACCTAAGAGCCTGGTTGGTTGCAGGACACAAAAGAGGCTTAGAGACAATCAGTGGTGGTGTGGACTTGAGCCTCTGAGAAATAGGGCCAGAAATGCTTGGAGCATTTGGAGAACCAGGCACAGCCAGAACACAGCCATAGAGAGCAGTGCTCCTCTGAAGCAATAACTCTGATGCGCTTCATACAACTAGAGTTGTAAACATGGGTGGTTCTCAGGAATCTAACAAACTCCATAAACACAAGTTATAGTTCACAATATACTCCAAGAATAGTAAACGATAATTTCTAAAATAAAAGTAAATCTCTCCTTCTCTAGAAAAATGAAGAAAATGTGATAGAGAAAATAACAATTGGGTAAATTTTAAATATTCTATTATATTAAAATTCTGTATATCACTGGAGTAAACATGAACTAATATATTTAGGTTTTTTTCAATATGATGGTCCATCATATCTTATCACCATTCCGTGAATTTGTTTGTTGTTAACTCTTAAGGAGATCGATCTCTTGCCCTGAAGTCATCAAAATTCCAAGAGCTTTTGGAAGGGAGATATTGGTGGTCATCCAGGAAATGCTAGGAAACACTGTGCACCTGAAGCTTCATCTGGAAAGCACCTCAGCACAGTACCCTTGCTTCTCCCTTATAAGATATCTGAAATATACATACTGTTTCTATGTTACTTTCCATTTAGTGAATGTGTGTGTATGTATGTATGTGTGCATGTATGTGTGTATGTATGTATGTGACAGCCTTTTTGTTTTAATTTGTTTTTTGTTGTGTATTTTTTTTCCTTCTAGACATATGACTGGGAATACAGCAACTGCCTTGTGACCATAATTTAATAAGTGTTAGAGATAAGCAAAAAGACATTATTGATACACATATGTCAATCTGGATATTATTATGCCATTCAAACCCCCTCAACGTTGAATCTTTACTTATTTTTATTCTTTTTTTCTTTTTAGAATTTAGAGATACTTTATTAATTGAGTTCTTCTCCCACACCATATAACCCACAACCCCACGGGAAATATCAGCAACCCCACTGAGGAAGACCCCTAGCATAATGGAGTCAGAGAAGAAGGAAAATGTGTACCAACACCTATGTGTCAATAAAAAGTATATTCTTAGTTAATTAAGCTTCTATTGGTTTAGCCAGTCTAGTAAAATTTTCTTCTACTGTGTCCAAAAATAGCCTTAGCTGTTACAAAGCAACATATAGCCTATATGTTTTAAAACAATCAACATCAAAAGGAACATCGATTTCTAGAACCTCCCCCACTTCCTAATTTATTAAAACTTCACTAGAAAACATTTGCTGCTTTATTTATTTATTTTATTTTTATTTTTGAGAAGGAGAGGTACAGAGAAAAGAGAGAGAGAATGGGCATGTCAGGGCCTTCAGCCAATGCAAGCTCCAGACACATGTGCCCCCTTGTGTGCCCGTGTGACATTGTGTGCTTGTATCTCTGTTCTGGCTCATCGATCATGGACCTGGAAATTTGAACATGAGTTCTTATGCTTTGCAGGCAAGCACCTTAAATGCCAACCCATCTCTCCAGCCCATATTTGCTCTTTTAGAAAATACAAAATCTCATCATTAAGTACATACTAAACTCAAAAAGAATTTTATAATACTACATAAGAAATGCAAATCTCATAAAATTCTACTTCTGTAAATAATTTACTTCTGTATAGAATATTCATTCTTTAAAATATTCAATGAAATGTTTTAACCATTTTGCCGGTGCAAATGAATGGCATCCATTAATAGTAAACTAATAAACATAAAATCACTTCTATATATGTTGCATACATTTTCATCCATTAAAATGCTGTAAAATATTATTTAATACTTATAATGACCTTTCTGTAGTATATTATGTATTAGTATATAACTCCACAAAGGATGATACAAAATTTGTTTAATATAGTCATATCATTATCTTTAGATGGGGGCCTAATAGCATTTTAATTCTCTTCATTAAGACATATGTAAGTTGTAAAAATTAGTTGCATTATCACTTGAGTCATAAAAGCTAGTGAAGGAATTTTTCGAAGATATCATTGTCAGAAATTGCATTTGCAAGCTGTCTGAAGTAACTATTTTGGAGTTCTGGAGGCTATTGAAAGCCTATAGATTTCAAGGAGGTGATCTAAATTGTGGTTAGCATCAGTCCATATTAGACCTTGACAAGGCAGCAGCTACTTTACCCCAACCTCCAGGCAGCCCTGTAGCCCATTAAGTGTGTCTCTGGAGTATCATATGTGCAGTGTGCCTAAGATAGCCAGCACAGACAAAAAGTGGTGGGGCAGCTTAATCCTTTGAATCCAGATTTTGGTGCTCTGATCTTTGGTGGCTCCTTCTGATTACTGAAGTGCATCATGTAAGACAATGGTTAGTATGGTGGTACTTCCAGCCACGGTTGGAAGCCTCTCCAGTCATTCTGGCAAACAGTAATGTAATGTAGCAATCCCTACCCCCGTCAGTGTGTTTTGTTTTGTTTTGTTTTGTTGTTATGCTTCATCTCATTTGTGGTACTGAGGATTGAACCTAGAGAAACTAGCATGCTAGGCAAGCACTCCACCATTAAGCAACATCACTAGCCCTTTTCAAGAATTATTGTATTTAATTTCTCTTGGTGCTAGGAATTGAAAACATGAATGTCTGCATTATCGATGAACTGAGCTACACTCCAAGCCCAAAAGTCATTGTCTACAAGATTTCCACATTGGATAAAAATGGAATTCCATTACAAATATAAACAAAAGACAACATAAATGTCTTATATTAACATCAGAGACAATGGGCCTTAAATTCAAAGAGATACAGAAGACAAAGTGGGGCATGGGTACAAAGTACTGTTCAGCAAGAAGATGCAGTAATTATACATGCAGACAAGGTAGAGATTAAAATATATGAAGCATAATTAACAAAAGTGATGGGAAAACAATTTTTTTACAATAATAGAGATTTCAATAATTCTTCTCTATGATAGACTGATAAAAACAGAATGTCAACAACACAGCAAAGCAACTACATCCAAGTGATCTACCCAACATCAAGTGCACATGGGATATTTTCCAAAAAAGAGAAAAATCATAACAAGTATTTTTGCAGCATAATGGTCTGAATTAGAAATCAATGTTGGGGGCGTCACATCACAAATCATGAAAAATTATATAATTAAACCACCATTGAGAACTGCAGACATGGCTCGATGGATAAAAACATTTGAAGCAACAGCATGAGGATTTTGGCAGGACCTCAGACCAACAGAGTGTGATTCCCCAACACCCATGTAAACAGCTGAATGAGCCGGGCACACCTGAAACTATATATCTATGATTAAAAAACAGTGGAGAATTGCTGGGGATCAAAATGAGTAAGCTCCAGAATCAATGAGCAACTTACAGTTCTTCTCTGTCCTCCTACACATGCGTCTATATATACATATATACATATGTACCTCACACACCACACATAGAACACACTCACAAAAACAAACAGTGAAGGTAGACCAAAGTAGTAACTATAAGATGAGTTAAATAATACTGATGAATGAAAAATTATAAACACAGGGACTGGTGGGATAACTTAGTGGTTAAGGCATTTGCATGCAAAGCCAAAGGACCCACGTTCGATTCCCCAGGACCCATGTAAGACAGACACACAAGGGGAGGCACACATCTGGAGTTTGTTTGCAGTGGCTGGAAGCCCTGGTGCACCCATTTTTTTTCTCTCTCTCCCCCTCTTTCTCTGTCAAATAAATAAATAAAAATAAAATATTAAATAATATATAAACACAAAACAGTAATTTCATGGAATGATATAAAAGCAACAAGATGAGAGGTTTTTTTGTTGTTGTTGTTTTTTTTTTTTTAAGCTGCATGCCTGCATTGAAAAAGAAGGTGGGCCTTGAAACAACCATACAAGTTAAAGAAGTACAGATGTAGTAGAAATCTTAAGCTAACCAAGCCAGGCAGAGCTAAGAGATGGCAGTGCTAATAAAGGCTGAAATGGAGGTAAGTTGAAGAGAGAATACAAAAGGAAGAGAGAATTTAAGAGCAAAAGTATGTTCTCTTCAAAAATATTAATAAATTAAATAATCCTCAGCTCATTGAACTTAAAAACGAAGGAGGACACAAATTGTTAGCAGAAGTAATGATTGAGGACAACTGTAGATTTTGTTGCCATATCTGAGGTCTGGACTGTTCACCACTCTATTGAATAGCCAAGGACCTTTATGGAACATACAGAATATTAGTGTGAGAGAGTAGACAGAATCCCCAGGCTATTGGGTATGTTTCTCTTCAGAGCAGCAGAACACCTGGACCGGGGCCTCATGAGGCAGTTCCTGTGGTGCCTTTATAGGTAAATATGTTACTTTTCTTCACGTAGCTTATGCAAACGTGAAGAGAGACATGCCAGAGGATTTTGTGTAAAATGGTGACTTCCTAAAATATTAGGGAAATAATTGGGAATGGAATACCCCAGATTACCATGTCATATCCCAATTCTCATCCAATCTAATGAAATTAGTCGTTTTATTGTGATGGACCTTTATCTGTATTTTAATATTTATCATATAAATATTATTTCCATCTTCACTGTCCTAATTATATAAAAACAAAAGACAGCATAACATCATAAAATAAATTTTGTTGTCATATAGATTGTAAAACCTAGGTGAAACATTCTGAGAAGCACAAAACTATCGAAGCTAAATCATGAAACAATTGAAAATCTGATCGTGTCAGTTATGAGTAAGGACTGAGGCAGGCATAAGAATGCTTTTCACAGGAAAGAGCATATATATATATATATATATATATATATATATATATATATATATATATATATATATATATCATGGTGTCATTGATGAATATAACCAAACACTTAAGGGGGAACTAAGATCTAACCTTCTCAAATCTTTCCAAAAATTAATGAAGAAAAAGAAAAAATAAAATAAAAACCCTTTTTCCTTGAGGCTAGTTTCTTCCTGATGCTGAAACTAGACAAGGCCATAGTCCTATGGACATCAACACAGAAATCTGTGATATACTGGCAAACAATTCACCAGTTTATTAAAGGGATTATAGGGAGCAGGAGGATGGTTTAGCAGTTAAAGTGGCATGTTTGGAAAGATTCAATTATCTAATACCCACATAAATCCAGATGCAAAAGTGGCATAAGTGGAGTTTGTTTGCAATGACAAGAGGCACTGGTATGAGCCCCCTCACACACATTTAAATAAAATAAATTTAAACAAGACTACATACCACATCAAAGGAAGATTACTCCCTGGAATGAAAAATTAGTTTAACATGAAAATTTTACAATTTAGTACACATTAATAGAATGAAGAAGAAAATAAAATGTAATCATTTTATATATCTCTTATATCAACTGATATAAGAGTTTGACAAAATCCAAACTGTTTACGATTCAAAAGCACTCAACAAACAAAAACTAGAATGAAACTATCAGGAGCTAGGTGGGGTGACTCTTGCTTTTAATGTCAGCACTCAGGAGATTGAGGTAGGTGGATTAGTATGAATTTAAGGCCAGCTTGGGTTACAGAGGAAGACTCAGGTCAGCTTCAAAAAATGACAGAAAGAGAAAGAAAGAAAGAAAGAAAGAAAGAAAGAAAGAAAGAAAGAAAGAAAGAAAGAAAGAAAGAAAGAGAAAGAAAGAAAGAAAGAAAGAAAGAAAGAAAGAAAGAAAGAAAGAAAGAAAGAAAGAAAGAAAGAAAGAAAGAAAGAAAGAGAAAAAAAGGAAGGAAGGAAGGAAGGAAGGAAGGAAGGAAGGAAGGAAGGAAGGAAGGAAGGAAGGAAGGAAGGAAGGAAGGAAAGAGAAAGAAAGGAAAAAGAAATAAAGAGTGAGGGAGGAAGGAAGAAAGTGAAAGGAAAGGAGGGAGCAAGAAAGGAAGGCAGCTAGGGAGGAAAGAAAGAGAAAGAAAATTTATCTGCATCAAGAACTTAATTTTCTCACCACTGGGACAAAAATACCTCACCCTGATGGAGTATAATAAGCACTTGGAAACTACATTTCCTCAAAAGCACTGACTGCACACCTGGCCCATTAAGTGACTACACAGGTGAAAGTCAGACATCTTTTCCTTCCCCTTGGCCCTCCTGCTCAACTGTGCACATAGTCATGTGCACATAATCATCTAGGAGCTTCTGTCTCGAACTCAACAGGGCCTAACCCATCTCATTCACGCTCCAAACTGAGGAGGCATCTTACTGGTGGCTTTATACACTCTCCTTTTCTAGATCTCTAAATGGAACCTAAAGGTCACCAGTCCTAAATGTGCAGTCACTAGGGATTCCCAAAACATTGGAGGCACAGCATTGTAGGTCCAAAGATGTGGCTGTTGTCCATGAAAGTGAGGCTGCACCTTGGGGCAGAATCACACATCATCTGAGAACTTGGTTGTTCTCTCATGAAATAAGGGCTTCCTTATAGAAGAAGTGGACCACTTTATAGAATTTAGACAATGATCAATGGCCAAGAATGGTTAATGATGCATCCCTCTTGCCCAGTTATTCAGTTTAAACCTAACAATCATGTGTGTACCCAGATGATAAATTTGGCATGGCTAGACCCCTCTATGTGATCCTCTTTCTAATGGGCATTGATCTTGACTATGTTCTCTGTGATTTACTATTCCTTATCCCCTTATTTGGTGATTGAAACAGCCAAACCATGGCTTTTTCTTTAAAACTAGAGTCCCAACAGCTACTTAAGAGAGAAAGACTCAGGTTTTTATTTTTTTGTTTATTTTTATTTATTTATTTGAAAATTGCAGAGAAAGAGGCAGAGAGTATGAGAGAGAATGGGTATGCCAGGGCCTCCAGCCACTGCATACGAACTCCAGATGTGTGTGCCCCATTGTGCATCTGGCTAACATGGGTCCTGGAGAATTGAGCCTTGAACTGGGGTCCTTAGGCTTCACAGGCAAGCACTTAACTGCTAAGCCATCTCTCCAGCCCACAACTCATGTTTTTAGAGATATTAGTCTGTCATGGTAAGCATGCTATAGCAGAAAAATTCATATGACAGTGGTTAAAAAGCAAACAGATGCTGTGTATGGTGACACACGCCTTTAATCCCAGCATTCAGGAGGCAGAGGTAGTAGGATCGCTGTGAGTTTGACACCACCCTGAGACTACATAGTGAATTCCAAGTCAGCTTGGCCTAGAGCTAGACCCTACCTTTAAAAAAACTGCAGCAAACAGAAATGACATGCAGGAGTAGGTTGGGGAATGCTAAATAGCCCGAGAACATATCTCCAGGCACATATTTGCCCCAAAGGCTTCATCTGCTACCTTTCACCAACTCCGAGTAATGCTGCCCTGTTAAGAATCTTGCAGGATGTCAATCAATTTATTGGATCAGAGCCCTCAGGATGTGTTGTCTCTGTAAACTGCATTGCAGAAATTCCTAGCACTGTACTTTACTAATGTCTCAGAATTTATTTTTTATGTATTTACCTTTTATAACTTTTACTGACAACCCCGTGCGTATACACAATGTATCCTGATCATAACCCCTTCTCATCACCTTCCATTTACCCTTCCTCAGCCTCCCCTACACTACAACCTCTACTTCTCTCCCACTAGTACCTCTTCTATTTTGATTTTATCATTATTTATATTTATTTACTTGATAAATAGAGATATAAAATGACAAATAGGAAAAAAAAAATGGGCCTGCCAAAGCCTCTAGCCACTGCAGAGGAACTGCAGACACTTGCACCACCATGTGCATCTGCCTTTATGTGAGTACTGGGGAGTCTACCTGGGTTGTTAGGCTTTGAAGGCAAGCACCTTAACTACTGAGCCATCTCCCCAGCCCTGATGTTAGTCATCATTTTAAAAATACTTATTTATTTACTTAAGATAGAGAGACAATTAGTGTACCCTTGCCTCCTGCCACTATAAACAAATTCCAGGTACATGTACCACTCTGTGCAGCTGGCTTTACATGGGTGCTGTGGAATCAAAGCCTGTTCATCAGGTGTTTTAAGCAAGTGCCTTTGACCACTGAGGCATCTCTCCATCTCCTGATGTCATTGTTTGTATTTTACCCCTATATAATGCTGATCTTGTATAGGTAGTGACAATCTTTGTGAGATCATGAATGCAGAGGCCACTTTGTGTCTGTGAGGCTATATTGTAAGAACTCGTTCTCATTCTCTGGCTCTTAGATATATATATATATATGTATATTTTTTTTTTCTGCCACTCCTTCTGCAGTGGTCCCTGAGCCTTGGAGGGTGTGATAGAGATATCTTCATAGACCTTTTGTAATCTAAATTGGCAATGAGAACTAGCAATCATACTATAACAATGTGTGTGTGTGTGTGTGTGTGTGTGTGTGTGTGTGTGTGTGTGTGTAAACTCATCCTTCCTTCCTTAAATTAGTTTGTTTGGGTAGTTGACATAGCAGAAAGAAAAAGAATTCACACAATACTTACTAATAAGTGCAGCTGGGTGTGGTGACACACACCTATAATCCCAGCACTTGGCAGGCAGCTATAGAAGGATTGCTGTCAGTTTCAGTCCAGCCTGAGACTACATAGTGAATCCCAGGTCAGCCTATGGGCTAGAGTGAGACTCTACCATTATAATCCAAATATATAAATAAATAAAATAAATGTTCATGATTTTAAAACAAAGATATCACATTATTGCTTTTTCCTTAAATTGTCAGATGTCTCTTCAGGCCTGTACTTTTTCCTAGGTTCACAGAAAACACTTTACATGTAGTTGGTTGAGATAGAAAATCCAGTGCACTATCTTGTTGCTACTGTTTTATCACAATAGGTGGAAGAGAACAAAACCTGTACTGTATTTGTATGGACACCCAACTACTAGCTAATCTGTCTGTACTTCCTGCTGTGACCCAGAGCCAATGTTAACAAGTTAACATGCAGGGGAAGTGAGGCACATTCTTCTCCACATCTGCTTCTTATCTGCTTAATGATAGACACAATGAGTGTGTCTTAGGACCAGGGATGGAAGGCGTAGCTTCTTGAAGCAAAGGTATAGTGCTAGAAAGAAACATACCTTATCATGTTTTCAGAAACATCTTGAGAGGAAAAAAAAAAAATGAAACAAACATGAAATGCTGAAGAGCAACATCTGTTCTCTGTGGATTTTTTAACCCACTTTTAACCTGGAGAAGGGAAACTGTGACAGTTTATTGTGTGTTTTTTGTCAGGTCTAGGTCTTTAGCTTTTGCACAAAAGTGAGCAAGCTGCCATCTGGGCAAACAGGTGGCTTGAATTAAGTGGGAAGCAAAGGATTAGAAAAAAAAGGAAATAAAAATAATGAAAACACAAAGTACTTTTAGCAAAATGAGAAACGTGGGCTGACTGGGGTGGGGGGGTGATGCTTGTGCAAATGGCTCTAAGTACCTATGTTATTGTTATGGGTGTGGCTTGAGTGAGGGTTTAACCTGCCAAAGCTTCCAGAGAAAATATTGTACTAGAGAACCACAATAATATAATAGAAAAAGATTTTTTTTTTTTAAATAAAGACAGACACCCTGACGAACAGAAGTGGTCTAGTGGGCCTGTGATGGCACATTCTCACAATCACTGGGCAGGGGTCTCAAAGCTCGTTACAGGTCATATACATAGCACCCTCCTCTCCAGTGTCGGTAGAGTGGTCTTTTCTCATACCTGCTCTACTACACACATACCCGTCACTGGGAAGGGTCCATCTTCCCCTGCCATTGCCTCCTGCCATATATTCATTGTGATGTCTCCCTCTCCAAGTCAATAGCTTCCTGCCATACTTACATGCCTCACACTGGCCGATGGTGATTCTATGAGAAGGTTCTGATTCCAGTGGGGCAGAGTGAGAGCCATTTTTCTTGTATGCCCCTCAAGTGATGAGTGAGGATCAACTCAAGGCTTCCTGGAGACAATGAGAATAGCCGCTGTGTTATAACATAAAGGAGTTACTTCCCTGTGAATTCATTGTGATTTCACAATGACACTTTAGTTTCATAACCTAGTGTGTTTGTGTGTGTGTGTGTGTGTTTGTGTTCTGAGGTAGGGTCTGCCTGTAGTCCCTGGCTGGCCTTGAATTTAGCAATCATTCTGCCTCTGCCACCAAGGTACTAGGATTAAAGGTGTGTGCTATCATGGCTGGATTACATTTTTTTAAAAAAACTATTTTTATTTATTGATTTGTGAGAAGAGAGACAGAGAGAAATAGAAAGAGAGGCAGGGGGACAGGGAGAGAGAGAATGAAAATGTAAGGAATGAGAATGTCAGGGGATCTCTTGCTCTTATAAATGAACCCCAAACCTATGCACCACTTTGTGCATTTGGATTGATGTGGGTACTCGGGAGACAAACCCTAGTCCAAACCAAGCTGGTAGGATTTGCAAGCAAGTGCCTATATCTTGATAAGTCATCTTCTGAGGCTATAAACTACTTTCTTAAAAGCTTGATGCTATGTGGAAAGGCTACAGATTATAGAAAGAGGAGTCAATGTAAACATTGGTCAGTGAAGATATTACCAGTATTGGGATAGAGAAATGTCTCAGTGGTTAAGTACAGATATCAGCCAAGTTCAAATATCCTGATCCTGGGCTGCAGAGATGGCTTAGAGGTTAAGGCAATTGACTATGAAGCCTAAGGACCCAGGTTTGACTCTCCCAAAACCATGTAAGCCAGACATACAAAGTCATGCATGAGCTCAAGGTAAAGCATATTTCTGGAATTTGATTGCAGTGGCTATAGGACCTGCTGTGCCAATTCTCTCTCTCCCCTCTCTCTCTCTCTCTCTCTCTCCTCTCTCTCTCTCTCTCTCTCTCTCATAAAAAAAAAAAATAATTGTGATCCCACTTAAACAGATTGGTGTGACCATATCCACCTATAACCCAGACCTGCAAGGAGGAGCAGGTCCATACAGTTGTGCAGGGATGGGGGTTGAGGGAAGCATCCTGAACTACTGGTGGAAGAGCAATGAAGCAGGACTCCAGCCTTTTGCTCTGGGCATTTCAGGGCAATGCCCCCACCATAGGTGAGCACATAGGCCAATCCAGTCACCTTAAGGTCACATATGCATGCATATACCACCACACACCCCCCCACACACACCACATTACATACATACAAACAAAATTTACCAGGATTGATTTGGGATTTTTCAATCCATGAATTTTACTTAATGTTCTTGAAATAGGAAGTCTAAATGAATTTCAATTTCCTGAGGAAATCCCATGCTGGGGTTGAAAATAGGCTGAAGCCATGTTACTACCAGGAGATTAATATTGCAATTCTGATAATTTACTCACATACTTCCTAGCTTCCCTCACTCCTCCATCTTTTCTAGAAATGGCAATACCTTTATGGGAAAGGTAGACAGATACAGAAATTTTCTCTCCCCACTTATATCCAAAATATGCTTAGGTAATCCATGATGTGTTTTAAATCCATGTTCATTCACAAATTTCTGACACCCTGCTTTATATTTTTTTTAACACTAAGTAGTAAACCAAAAGTTCGGATTAAAGTCCCTCAATATGTTTATCTGTTTTTATTTATTTATTTGTTTATTTATTTATTTATTTTTTACATTTTCTTTTCTTATTGTGAATGAAATGAAGCCACTGGAGAAATCAAAAAATCAGATATTGCCCCAAATTACTAACTGTTCTACCTTTTAAACTCAATATAAATGTAAATATAGAGATTTGGACATGCAAACATAAAACTGATAAGGATAAGAGAGAATTCATGGTTCGTGGAGAGGATGGATCTTGAGGTTGCCCATGATGTTGAGCAGACTACTGAGCTCACTACATCTCTGATCGTGATTAACAAAATGATGACTCCGTGGAAGAAGTGAACATTTGATGGTGGTGTAGTCCTTCTAGGGCACACAGGTGGATGTCCTTTACAGTCACAGACTGGTCAACTGCCAGCCTCCCTCTCAGTAGAATGATTTTCTGGTTGCACATCCTAAAAAGCAACACTCATCCCTCTTGGCAACCTTCCTGCAAAAACAAAAGTTCATTTTCTCTAGAGCAAATATGAGCTGCGTCAATGGCAGAACTTAATGACAAACTAAAAAAGAACACATATGTTCATAAGTAAGCAATTACTAAAACATATTTTGATCTCAGGTAAACTGTTTGCAATGCAAGCTTGTGTTTTCATCCTGAGGTTCCCATGTAACACCAGTATGTAGCAAATGCCTGGAATCCCAAGAATCCCATGATAAAAGGGGAGGCAGAGTAGGAAAAGTCCTGGAAGCTGGCAGGATATCCTGGAATACTCAAGAGAAAACAGTAAGAGATCTTTCCTCAAACAAGATGGAAGGTGAGGACCAACACTGGAAGGTGTCCACTGACTTCCACTTAGAGGCAGTGGTAAATGTACATTCACACACATGAGTGCACACATGCATACCACACACCACATATGTCTGTTGTCTGTGTCACTAGTTCATGCTTGCCTGACATCCAGGAAATAGTTCCTTTCTTGAGAAAGGAGCCAGCATATTCACAGCTTGGGCAGTAATGAGCATGTAACTGAGATCCGTGTCTGGGGGCCCACACAACCACCAACCTGTGATTTGGGGATGAATAATTTGTTCAAGTAGGACCTAGGAGAGAAAAGGGATGCTTGCCAAGGATATTGGGACACATATTTCTTTTTGATTTTTTCTTTTGTATTTAACAATGAGAAGCTGCACAGTCTTCAGGGGTTAGAGACATCATTTGTCTTGTTGTGTGGGCGTGTGCACCCATGCATATGTGTGTTCATGTGCACAAGTGTCATAGTACATTTGTGGGGCCCCTTGATCAACCTGAGGTGTCAATCTTCACCTACCATTTTGTCTGTTGGCTGGGTTTCTCATTCACTGTTTTTATCAGGTCCTTGGTCTATGAGTTTCTTGCAATTCTCCTGTCTCCACTTTCTATTCAACCTCTGGCAACATTGTACCCACGTACTTGGTGATGTCCTTTGAACTCTGGCATCAAACCATACCTGTCTGCATTTCACAGATGTCTTTAAGATCACCTTGGGTGTTCAGCCTGTTCAATTTGAGGCATGTACTTACTGAATACTCATTGACATTGCTCCCACACTTGACCTAGAAGTAGAAAATGGAGTTGATGACTTATCTATGCATTTTTATATGATCCACATATCTTCTGAAAGTAATATCTTTTATTATAACTATTCACAGGCAGATAAGTTACATGCTAGACAAAAGTCAGAGTAGGATTAAGTACATTATATGACTTTGGGCTCATCAACATTTTTTAATCAACTGAATTTTTATCATAGACTAGAACATAATTCAAAAAGAATATTAGAAAGAAATATATATGAGAAATGATTCACTCAAATAAATAGAAAGAATTGCTGCCTAAAATGATGGCTTAATTTACTCTGTACTTAGCTTTACCTATACCTATGGTTTTTTGATATTAATAACTGACTTTATAACTGAGTCATTGTAATTTTTTTTTTTTTTTGGTTTTTTGAGGTAGGGTCTCACTCTAGTCCATGCTGGCCTGGAACTCACTATATCGTCTCTGGGTAGCCTAGAACCTATGGTGATCCACCTACCTCTGCCTCCTAAATTCTGGGATTAAAGGCGTGCTCCAACACGCCTGGCTCATTGTAATTTTTAAAAAATTAAATTATTTAAACATATGTGTGTGTAGATATGCATACACATGCATCAAGGCCTCTTACCCTTGCAAAAACAAACAAACAAACAAACAAAAAACCTGCTAACCCCCTGTGACACTGTTTATATCAGGTTTGATGAGAAGTTTGGGAACTGAATCCAGGCCAGAAGGCTTTGCAACCAAGTACCTTTAATTTCTCAGTCATCTTCATAACCACTCATTATAATTTTTTTGGTTGCATGTATGTGTATGGTGTGTGAAATGTGTTTGTGTACATGTGTGAAGTTGTATGTATGGGCAAGGGTAAGCCAGAGTTGTTTTTTTTTTTTCCCCCATTACTCATCGGCCTATTTCCTTCATACAGCCTGCTACTGAACCAACAGCTCTCCATCTTTAGACCGGGGACAAGGAAGTTCAGAGATCCTTCTGGCTCTACCTCTTAAGACTGATTATAGACATTTGTGACCATGACAGTTTTTGTATGGTTGCAGAGGATTGAACTGAGGGCCTTATGCTTGCACAGCCAACACTCTTACCCATTGAGCAATGTCCTCAACCTTCATTATAAGTGTTGAAATATACTCTATATTTCTAGTTTCCATCTCATGGTCCACTTATTTGAGTATTTTAATTTAATTATTCTTTTAGGTTTTTCTTTTGCTGACTTTTTTGTTTGTTAAATCATGCAGTATTCCTCCAATTTATTCAACTAAGTCAATTATCTATTGAATGAAGTTGTAGTGATCAATTATACTCTCTTGAGATTTAATTGCAATATGCAGAAATTGATAGTTTCACCATTATGCAATTGAACAGCCGGCATCTGTTTTCCAGAAGTATGCATTACATTGTCAAATGAGTCTATAGCTTCTATCTGTTCCTTTTTGCCCTTTAAATGTTGCCCCCTTTCATACATTTCATATTTCTTATCAGATGTTTCAGTGTATTTTTTAATCTAAATAATGTCAAAGTGGGTTGAGAGCATTAGCATTAGAAGTAGTAAATGGAGAATTTTTTCAACAAAGTAAAATACCTAATAAAACATTTTTTTTCTTTCTGTGGTTTTAGGAATCTAATCATAGAGGCTTACACATGCTAAACACATGTTCTTTCAATGACCTACATCCAAAGCCCAGATCTAAAATTTCATGAGAATATAAGGATTATAAAAAATTAAAATCTCTTAGGACTACAACTGTGTTTTATAATAAAACTCATTAAAATTTTCACTTATTGTGTCTTGATATATTTGCATTGTATGCATTTTCTGCAATGAATATGTATTGTATTAGAACCAGAAAGGTATTGAATTTCTCTATCCTTTTAACTGGAAGGCAGTGAGAAGACATTTCATCATGATAAAGATATAGTCTTACCTCTGATGGAAATGTGTGATATTGGGACCATATTACTAGTTACTGAAAATTGACTAAACTCATGGATTAACCATGAAGAATTCTGGAGTTCTATTAAAATGGCTAAACTCTGGAAGTCTGTAATTATGCAGGTAGGTATTTCAATAATAGGATGTAGAACGTTTAATAGACATAAAGCCTAGCGTGGATCACAGATGGAGATTATTGAAAAAAGATTTGTGTGTGAGAGAGAGAAAGAGAGGCATAGAGAGAGATTGTGTGTGTGTTTGATGTGCTTGTGAATATGTATGTGGGCAGACATATGTGTGCTGTGTGCTTATACATGTGTGTGCATGTGAAGGTCAGACACTGAAGTTATGTGTCTTCCTCAACTGTTCTCTAACATATTTATTGAGACAAGGTCTCTCACTTGGACCAATATTTCACTGATTTGGCTAGCCAAGCTAGCCATCTTGCCTAGGGGAGCCACCTGTCAACACATCCCAAGAGCCAGGAGTACAGGAGATTTACCATGCCCGCCTAGCATTTACATAGCTGCGAAAGTTCTGGACCTCAGTCCTTAAACTTAAACAGCAAGTGCTTTACTGACTAACCATTTCCCCAGCTCTAGGCAAGGTTTCAACTTATACTTGAGCATGGATATTTAAAGAGGGGTAGAATGACATTTTTTTTAATATTTTTTGTTCATTTTTGATTTTTTTATTTATTTGAGAGCTACAGACACAGAGACAAAGACAGAGAGAGGGAGAGAGAGAGAATGGGCGCGCCAGGGCTTCCAGCCACTGCAAACGAACTCCAGACGCGTGCGCCCCCTTGTGCATCTGGCTAACGTGGGACCTGGGGAACCGAGCCTCGAACCGGGGTCCTTAGGCTTCACAGGCAAGCGCTTAACCACTAAGCCAGCTCTCCAGCCCTAGAATGACATTTAAGAAATGGACATTAGGGACTTGGCTTGTATGCTAGAAGCCGTGGGTTAGAGCGCCAACACTGCATAAAACTGACATGATTGCTCATACCTGTAATCCTAAAACTGGAGAGGTGGAAACAAGAGGATCAGGACTTCAAGATCACCCTCAGCTATGTGGCTAATTCAGGGACTGCCTGGAATACATGAGAATATGTGTCAAAAAATAAATTAAGAAAAAAGAAGACTGTTCCTAGCCACCAAGTACAGAACAAGAAAGAGCTGAATATGCGTGTGTGTGTGTGTGTGTGTGTGTGTGTGTGTGTGTGTGTGTTTGTATGTGTGTATAAATTTGTGTGTGTATGCGTTTGTGTTTGTGTGGGGGAGTATGTATATATGGAAGTTTGAAGACAACCTCAGATGTTGATTTTAACCTCCCACCTTATTTGAGACAAGGTTCTCTTGTTATTCACTGCTGTGGATGCTCGTCTAGCTGGCCTGTAAACTTTCAGGAGTCTCCTTTCTCTACCTTTAATTTTATCATAGGAATGGTGTTATTATAGACACTTTCTTACTGATTTTAGCTTTTTACATGAATTTTAGAAAAGTGAGTTACATTTCTCATGCTTGCCCAGCAAGAGCCTATATTCCCTGAGTTTAGATGTTTTTATATCTTAAGTATGGTTACATAAGTAATTTCTGTGACTATTGAAATTAAATTGTTTAGATGATAAAGATTAAGTAAAATGCTTTGGTATAATAGTCTTATCTTTAGAATCTTTCTTTAGTAAATGAGACCATAAAGTAGATTCTGAGGTATATCATATATTTAGTTTGATAAAATAAAAACATGTTAAAGGCATCTTTACTATCTTGCACATGGACGATAAGGAACCCAAGGCGTATGTGTTAAGTGTAAATATGGCTGGCAGTTGTGTTTGTGAGTCTTGTGATTCTCAGCCAGCAGAGATGAGGGGATCCTTTCCATCCTTATGCCCCTATAATGTTTCCAGCCTTTCTACCTTGCCTCAAAATCACCAAGTAGCATTATGAGGGCTAAGTGAGCATCGCATATGCAATGGGATACATCACTCAACCAGAACACCTAAATTAAAAAAAAAAAAAATCTCTGTTTTTCATAGAAAAGCTGGTCATCTGTCTATTCCTCTATTACATATCTACAAATGGAGGTCAACTCATTTCATCTTTTCTGATGAGAACCAAACAACATTAACAGTAAAAAGATCATGGCTGACACAAAAAGCAGAAAAAAAATCAAAGACAGAAAAGTGATTTACCTATTTGCATAGCCTCTTTAATTTATTTATTCTGCATTTTGTAGTTTGGGTGTTAATTAAAACCCTTACAGACCGGGTTTTGAACCCTTTAGGATCGAGGTTTATGGCTATGTTCCCTGCTTAGTGAAAGGAAAGGCAGGGACACTCTGTAGTGTTCCTTCTGCCTAAGCAGATTAATTAATAGAGGCTGCTGCTTATGGTGGTCTTTCTTTGAGAGTATAGTTTGAAGCTAAGAAAGCGCTTAACAAAAATTTAATTTAAAAAGAAGTTAAGAACCAGCAAAATCTCTGTTTTATGCAAGCAGCACTACTGGTGGGAAGAAGTGTTTGAAATCCTAAAGAGGTGCATTTATTCTCCCCATTTTTTTATTTTTGCCAATAATCTGAAGAATGAAATGATCATGTGTAAATTGCCACTATTCACATTTTACCTACAAGTTTGAAAGACATCATTTAGTTGAGTGGCTATCAACTGGTCCATTATCTTTCCTGAAAAGGGTTCTTTATCACAGGAGATGCCATTTATAGGTTGGACACTGCATATGAATTATTGTTAATTATCGATAATTATCATGACTTTTGAATGAAGGTGACCTTTACTCTTTAGTAGGATGCATTGCTTTGCATGTCTCACTTTATTCTGTTGACTAGGAATTCGAATTCATCAAAGGCAAGTGTGTGAGAAGTGCAATATGGGGACAAAAGAAAAGCACCTTTATGACATGAAGATGCTTTAAAATAATGAATAAAACATGGCTCTTGGTGGCATTGCAATGATGGGAGAGTAAATTAAAATTTACAAATCAACAGATAAATATAGTATTCACGGCATGCAAGACAGCTCACCTCACAAAAAATGATGGGATAGTTATTTTTCAAAGCAAATATGAGTGAAGAAAGCCCAGGAAAATGGACTCAGGTTGTGTGGAACAACTTGCTCCAATGAGGTAGTAGATGCATAAAACTTTATACTTATGGAACAAAAGAATGTTAAGGTACTTTGCAAATACATCCCTGGGAGCATCGTGTCAGCAAGTTGCTGCATAGTGGGGAACCTTCTAGTATATGTGTCAGCTATTATGACATCACATTCTTCTTTTGCTGAAGATACATTGTGTATATGATGCATTATGGTGTCATTATCCTCTTGAGTTTTGTGTAAATACACACCTTCAGCATGTAATCTTGTGTCTGACTTTGTTTACTCAATTTGAATTTCAACATAAATTTTATTTTTTATTACTAAGTAGTACTCCATTATATAGATATAGAACCAGGTTAGACTCATTTACTTCTTTTTGTAAAACAGTTACTTATTTTCACATGTTTTTAGCTGTGTACATGCACCAGGACTAATTTTCATTTCTGGCTTTACATAGTTGGTTTCAGAATCAAACCCAGGCAAGCAGGCTTTAGAAGCAAGACCTTTAACAAATGAGTTATATCCCCAGCTTGATCACTTACTTTTTTGAGGCTTCAAGAGCTTTTATTAGATTAAGAAAAGAAAAGTGCAGAGCACAAAATACTCCTGCTATGAGACGGCAGGAGGTGGTAAAGCCCCTATTATGTCCTTAACTCTTAAGTTAGATGAAAACTAAGGTAATAGATTTCAAGGGATTTGTTGTTGGGAGGATATTATTAGATCAGACACAAAAGTGAGCAGTGAATGACTATTAAGGGCATTAAAGATAGCCGAAGATAACTTGGTTCTGGACCTACAACCTACCAACACTCAACAATTACAAAGTTCCAATCACTCAGCCTTGTAGAATCTTTAAGATAGGCCTGGCTTTGTTTTCTCTGAACTAGGAAGTTCAGTTCACAGTAAGCATGTGCTTTTTTTTAATTGTTTTTTATTTTTTGTATCAAGTAAATAATCTGTAGTCTAATACATAAATTAACAAAATTTTTCTTCAAAGCACCAGAGTAAATATTTTAGGCTTTGAGGACTGTTTCTCTGTTGGAAGTATTAAATTCTGCCTCTGGAACAAGAAAGGATATTACAGTGTCATTAAAAAATTACACTTTTTAAAACATAATTTATTCATTTATTTATTATTTTATGTGTGTATTCACATATTCATGCATACTTGTATATGTGTATATGGGCAACCCAAAGCCTCATACTGCTGTAAATGAACTTCGGATGCATGTACTACTTTGTGTCTGGTTTTATGTGGGTGTTGAGGAATTAAACTGGGCCACCAGGATTTTCAAGAATGTGCCTTTTACTGTGGAGCCATGTCCCTAGTTCCTGCTGTCTTTATTTACAAAACAGGCATTGGTGAACTACATTTATCCCAAGCTTATGCTTCATAGATTTGCAATATATCATATTAAATTAAATATACAGATATTGTATGAGTATTTTTTAACTGAAAGAGCATTTTAAAGGTAGGTTACTTACATTTACATTTGATTGATAGAATTAAAGATTTTTTTTTTTTCAAACTATAGAACAAGGATTAGAAGAATCAGGAATCCTGCCTCCAAATCTATTGCCATGGGGAATAAAGAAAGAAAGAATAAAAGAAACAAAGAATGAAAGAAAGAAAGAAAGAAAGAAAGAAAGAAAGAAAGAAAGAAAGAAAGAAAGACAGAGAGAGAGAGAAAGAAAGACAGAGAGAGAGAGAGAAAGAAAGGCAGAGAGAGAGAGAGAAAGAAAGGAAGGGAGGAAAGAAGGAAGACAGAAAGAAAGAAAGAAAGAAAGAAAGAAAGAAAGAAAGAAAGAAAGAAAGAAAGAAAGAAAGACTAAACTCAACTATAAATACAGCACACAGACTGGGAATTTTTACCAAGTGAGAAGTCAGAGTCAGGGGATTTGTATGTGGAGAAATTACCAAGAGGGATTGTTAAGTCTAATGCAAGCCTTGCTGAACTGACCTAACAGAAAAAGAGATTCTCCCAAACACACTCCATAATATCAGAATTATCCTGTGTCTAAACCACAAGAATAAACAAAGAAAAAAAAAATCAGGCCAGTATTCTTTTTGTTATAAGTCATTTAATTTAGTTATTAGAGAGAGATACAGAAGGAAAGGGAGATAGAGAGAGAAGCACGTGAGTATCTCCATTCACTGCAAATGAACTCCAGACACATGCGCCACCCTACATCTCAGCCTTACCTGGGACCAGGTGAATTGAACCTGGGTGCTTAGGCTTGCAGGCGAACACTTTTCTGCCAAGCCATCTCTCCAGCCCAAGCCAGTATTTTTTTTTTAACCATTTTAGAAGTTTTATATTTATAGAACAATTACAAAAATAGCACAGAGTTCCCTTATACCCCACAGCCAGTCTCTCCTACAATGGACATACAACAGTAGTATCGAGTGTTTGAAACAAATACCACACCAGTACATTTTTACAGCTCAAATCCACACCCTCTGTTTCAGTTACTTTCTTGGTGCTGGGACAAGAAACCTGACCAGAAGCAGCATAGGGAAGGAAAGGTTGTGCTTTTGGCTCATACTTTCCAGGGGCATTTCATCATGGCATGGAAAGCATGCCAGGAGCAGACAGCCAGGGTCACATCTTCACATCAGCAGAGAGAAAGTAGGTGGAGCAAGGACAAGCAGGCCGGATTGTAACATCTCAAGGTCTTTCTCCTTCAGCAAAGCTCCTCTTCCTAAAGAGCCACAAACTTTCCAAACAGCACCACCAACTGGAATTCAAGTATTTAAACACATGAAGTCTATGGGGGATGTTTTACATTCAAACAATCACATCCTCTTCCTGTTTCTCTAGTTTTCTCCTAATGTCTTTCCGTTCCAAGACACTTGGTTACATTGAATCATGTGTCCTTCAGCTGCTCTTGGTTGTGACAGGTTTTTTTTTTTTTTTTTTTTTTTTTTTTTTTTTTTTTAATGACTTTCCTTATTTCTCATGACCTCAACAGTTTGAGGAATATTGGTTCCGAGTTTTGAAGGCTTTCCCACCTTGGGCTTTTTGATTTTTTTTTTTTTCCCCAGTCGTGTAGGTGTTGAGAGAAAGGCAGAAGTAAAGAACCACATTCCTCACACACCAGGGCACATGTTGGAGCGCACCTTGTCCCTGCAGGTGTTGACCTGCATTGCTTGCTGACACAGTGCTGCTCAGATTTCTCCACGGAGAAGCTGGTCTTTGCTCCTTCTGTGGAACCCTCTTAGGAAGGAAGTGCCCATGTCACACTACAAGGGAGGGGTGGCAGGTGTGCACAAGAGACTGCAGGCCAGTATTCTTGATGAATATGAATGCAAAAAACCTCAACAACAAGAAAATAAATGCAACATGAATTAAAAGAATTGTATTACTTTAAAGCATTAATTTATAAACTAAACATATAGGGGAAATTATTCAAATATTTGGAATGAATAATTATTCTTTGGGCAAGTTCCCATAAGCAAGTGATAGAAGAATAAAAATAGATAAATTGTACCACATCAAACTCGAAAGCTTCTGCTCAACCAGGTGCAAAGCCGCCCCACAGTATTACAGATTATTGGCAAAGAATATAGTTTACAAGGTCCTCTAGGTTGTAGACAGTGATAAATATGTTCCCCAGTTAAAAATAGGCAAGAAATAAATAGACATTTCTCAAAAAAAATACAGATCACCAAAATATATGTAAACAAAAATGTCACATGTCAACTAATCAACAAAGAAAAGGAAATGGAAGCCACAGTGTGATATAATAGAAAACACAAAGAGGCATGCACACATAAACAAGCACAGTGTCTAAACAGGAGCACAGACATTTGTTAGTGACCCTCTGTGGGGATTTGAATGTGAGATGCCTCTTGCAGTCTTATGTCTTTTGAATACAGAATCCCCAGCTGCTGGCAATTTGGGTGGTGGAGCCTTGCTTGAGGAGGTGTGCCACTTGGGGCAGACCTTAAGGTTTATTAGTTCAGCCCTAGTTGGTGTTCATACCTAGGTTACTCTTGCTGCTACCTTCCAGTGATGTAACATGATGTGATATCTAACCCCTGCTCTGCCCTGGGTTACGAACCATGATGGTGCTTCCTCTTGAGACTGTAAGGTGAAATGCATCTTTTCCTCCCACATACATTTGATGGGGTGTTTTGTCATAGCCATAAGATAGTAACTTCTATGTCATTAACAAATTTGAATGAGAGCAACATGTCTCTGAAGACGTATGAACAGCAGATGACATGAACTAACTAACATGATACTAGAAGATAATAAACATCAAAATATTTATTGATCATTATACCTTATTATTAGGAAAAATGAGTCTCTGATTCATGGGAAGTAGTGAAAAGGGTTGTATAGAATAACTAGATCTAAAAGCATCCTAACTATTAACAGTCATCCAGGTGACAGGCTTTACAGAAAAAAAAATAATATAAACATAACAATAATAAAATAACAAAATATAACAAATGGAAGAGGCACAAGGGCAGGTATCTATGTAAAATTTAGAGACAGGAATTTTATTTTTAGTTTATTTAGATTTATGTGTCCACAAGACTTTTGTGGCTTAGAATAGCTCTGGAATAAAAGAACTACCAAGTGGCAAATGTCAGGATTTCAGTTGAAAGCTTAAGAATCAATACAACAGGGTGCCCTTGTAATAATAACTCAGAGGTAAGCTGTTGGGGAAAAATATTAAAGCCCAACATTGAACTTTGAAGATGTCCTTTATTGTGATAGCAATTGGGAAATGGGACTTAAAGAAATATTTAGTAAGTTTTTTTTCAATGCCAGAAGAAGAGAACTTCAAAATATTTTGCTCACTGTTGTCATATCCTATGGAGTTGAGTCCAGGGATGTTGACTACGGTGGTAAGGATGTTAGATTTAATGATTCATATGTCAGTGATAAAGAAGGAGCTTTCACTTTCAGGTGACCAAGGACCATAACGACATTGCAAGCGATAAGAATGTGAGTATGTGTGGTGGACACACACTGACACTGATATTTCTTATATTAAAGACATTTGCTTATGAGATGGCTATGAGTCTGTAGAGGCAACAGGTGGCATGTTGTGAATTAAAGATGATGCATCTAGGTGTCGTGTTAACAAGGGTGTAACTATGATGTTTTATGTTGATTGCCACCCTGGCAGGACCTACTTCCTGTGAGGGATTACATAGGCTAGGTTAGACACTTCATGGCTATGAGGGATCAACGTGAGTGGGACAGTAAGGTGGAAAAACCCACCTGAACTGTGATCTGCACCATTCCTTGAGCTGGGGTCCTGGTCTGTATATTGTTTCCTTACTGTGGACTGAATGTGACCAGTTGTCTCAAGTTCCTGCCATTAGGCCTACCCAGCAATGGCTGACAGTGGCCTAGAATTATATTCTAAAATCATCCCTTCCTTCCTTAAATTGATTCTTGTCATATATTTTCTTCAGCAATAAGAAGGTAACCAATGTGTGTGTGCATGTATACATATATATATATATATATATATATATATATATATGTATGTATATATATATAATTGTACATAATATATATAATTGTGTATATATAGATAGATAGATAGATAGATTGTATATAGATTGTATATATTAATTGTATATATATATAGATATATAATTATATATATAATTATATATAGATATATAATTATATATATATAAATGTACATATATAGAGATGTGTATATATAGATAGATGGATATAGATATAGATATAGATATATATATAGATATATAAATGTATATATATATATATATATATATATATAGATAGAGAGAGAGAGAGAGAGAGAGAGAGCTATATTCAATGTGAAAAGTAAAAATAGTTGAATAGACCTCAGCACATTGACTAGAATACAAAGATTTCCTTTGGACAGGTATCAGACTGCCTTTCCTAAAACGTGCTGGGTGGGGGAAGAAGAATGTATATGGAACAAGATTTGAAGGTAGGATGAAAGAGCAGTAAAGGCATTTCTGATGGACTGGAGGCTTGTTAAGCAGTGAAGGAAGTTCTGCATGCTTGTTAGCAGTGTTTTTGAATAATTTAATGAGTACCCTGCTGTTTTAATCATGAATAGCCTCTGTTCTTGATTTGTCATCAATGTGCTTAATTAAGGAATGAAATTTTAACTCAATATTTAATAATTCCTTTTTGAAAGGCATTGACATTTCCTGTGAAAGTATCCTATTACTTTCTCCTATAATCTTTATTATGTGTGTGTGTGTGTGTGTGTGTTGTGCTGGCCACACACATACCCAGTCTCTCATCACTGGAAACAGATTATCATATACTTGAGCCACTGTTTGCTTCAGTCTTTATATTAGGGCTAGGGAATTGGACCTGACACTAAGATATGCAAGCAAACACCTTTAATTGCTAAGCAATCTCTCTAGCCTCTTCATTTAATATTTTTAATTTCCCAGTTTATTTATTATGTTTCACTTTAAAAATGATGCTATGGTGATTTTACAAACATTTTATACATATCAAAAATAGATTATTTAAGTGGGGCGTGGTGCATACCTTTAATCCCAGCACTCGTGAGGTAGAGGTAGGAAGATCACCATGAGTTCCAGGCCACCCTGAGAATATGTAGTGAATTCCAGTTCATTCTGGGCTGGAGGGAAACTCTACCTTGAAAAACCAAAAGAAAAAAATGCAGATTATTTTTATATGAACATTATGTTTCAATTTAAAACATATGGGAAAGTATTATTTTACTTTTGAGAACAGTATATAAATAACTTTCATTTTGATACATTAGATAAGCAAATTATCACTCCAAAATTAACTGAAAACTTAAATTGTTGGCTATTCATAATGGTAACATAAAATAATGGGGTTATATTATATTGGTAAAAATGGAGAGTCTCAGCATATGAAAAAGACCATTCTAAGTTTTAGTTTATTGCTATTACAATTATGAAAGGAAACATTTTGAGTGAGTGTGTAGAAAGAGAGGGTTAGGGGAAGACATGAATGAAGTAGTAGGTCTGAGTTTAAACACATAAAAGAGATCTTTAACAATGTAAGAATTTGTTGGGTTGATCACATTTTATGATGTAATACTTGATAATTTCATAGTTGAGTTATTTTCTTAGTTTTAAAAATTTACAGTGCAGAAAAGTTAAAGTTTATCAAGTTCTTGGAAAAAAGAAGACTTGCAGTCATTTATAGCCTTAAATCCATTCATAAACACTTCTTAGAAAAATTTATAGTGATCATGTGGCTATAGGCTGATTTAGTTCTTTTTGTGTGTGTGTGTGCACACATGTGCGTGTGTGTGTCTGTGTGTGTGTGTAGGTTCATGCAGTCATGCACTTGTGTGGAGGCCAGAGGTCAAGTTCAAGTGTGCATCCTTGCTTTCCACTTTGTCTGAGGCAGTGAGTCTCCATGGCTGCGTTGACCAGGCTAGCCAACTCTACCCTCCTTCTCCCCATAGGAATACTGGGATTACAGACAGCCATTACATCATCCAGGTTTTATATGTTTTCCGGGAATCCAAACTCAGGTCCTCATGCTTCAATTGAACAATCCCCCCAGGTCCTGTGTTAGTTTTCTTTCTTAATGTTTTTACAGCATTGGGAGTAAAACTATAATGTGAAATGTTTGCTGTCTGTTTTGCAGAAAGGACATAAATTAGAAGATCACACTTGTCTGAAAAATATGAACATAGAAAATAGCATGCCATATTTGTTTTGTTTGTCTTTGAAAATATGTATGCCTGTTCACATGGCTGCACATACTCTAACTGTGCATTTGAATTTGGCTGTCTTTCTCAATTGTGCTGTTCTCTTCTTATGGAGAGAGGGTCTCTCATTTGATTCCAAGGTTCCTGATTTAGCTTATCTAGCTAGCCAGGTCGCCCCAGTGATCCCCTCGCTGTTTTCTTAGCATTGGGATTTTGAGTAGGTTGTCATGCCCACATGGCATATATGTCCGTACTGGAGATACAAACTCGGGTCCTCATGTTTGCTTTAGCAAGTGACTTATCCACTGAGAAGTCCATTTATTTCCTTATGTTGCTCAAATTATGAAAAAATAGCACTAAAATGAAAGAAGACTAAAATGAAAGCAATGATAGAAGAGTGAAAACGCACAATTACATCTTAGAGTGGATGGGCTATACCATGAAATATTATCATTTAAGGAAAATTATTGAGTTGAATATGCATTCAGAAAATTAGCTCTTAGTATGCAATGTGCTAAAAAGAAGGAATTTTTATTTAATGAAAACACTGTGGAGATGCACATAATGTGATGTTTTAAGGTTGCTTCAAGAACACCAGGCTTAGCCTCCTGTGTTAATGCTGTTTTTCCATTGATAATTCAATAATTCATTGCCTAACATTAACCATAATATGAGGCATGGAGTTTAGAAATGCTTTTTTAGGCATAAGAATCTACTAAGAAAAGTTTCAAAATTGGGTGTTTTCACTAGTGGTTTTAAATCAAGCTATATACTAGAGAACAGGAGAACCATAAGATTAGAACATAATATATGAATTTCAAATGAGTTAATGCAGGTACATAGTACAAGAAATAATTCAAGAAAAAAACTTCATTGTATATTAAACTGAAGAATTGCACATGAATTAAAAACTAACTTTGGGAGCTGGAGAGATGGCTTAGAAGTTAAAGTGCTTTTCTACAAAGCCAAAGGTCCCAGGTACAATTCCCTAGGACCCATGTAAAATAGATCCACAAAGTAGCAAATACATCTGGAGTTTGTTTCCAGGGGCTGGAGGCCCTGACATACCCATTCACTCTCTGTCTCTTTGCCTCTTTCTCTCTCTTAAATAAATACACAAATACAAATTTGACATTTAAAGAAAAGATAGTTTTGGCGTTGTCATAGTGGATTATTAGTTAAGGTGCTGGCCTGTGAATCCTAAGGACCTAGGTTCAATTCCCCAGAACCCACATAAGCCAGATACACATGGTGGTGCATGCACCTGGTGTTCGGTTTCAGTGTCAAAAGGCCCTGGCATGCCCATTCTCCCCTACTCTCTCTCTCTCTCTCTCATAAACAAACAATCAAACAAATGAATAAATAATTTTTTTTTAAATAAACTACCTTTGGGAGGAGAGCTAGAGAGGAGCTCCCATGGTTAAAAACACTTGCTGTGCAAGCCTTAATGGTGAAGTTTGGATCCTCATAACCCACATAATAGAATCAAGTGATGTATTTGTTTGTAATACTAGTGTATCTATGGCAATAGGACGTGGGCACAAGAAAATATGGAAGCTCAAGGAACCTTTCGGTGGCAGAGGAAGACAAGCCGTGTCTTAAACAAGGTAGAAGACAAGGACTGACATCCTAATGTTGTCCTCTTACCTCCACAGATGTGCACCCATGCAGACACATGCAACACATGGACACTCATGCACACAGATTTCCTATGAATGAATTGCTTAATATGGTGGTAAAATTTGTAGAAATCCAGACATGAAGGTATTTGCAAATTTCTGTAGTTTTTTTTTCAAGTGAATTTATCTATTAAAATCAACTTTAAGATAATCAGCACTAAGTACAGTCATTATCTTCTTAAGCAAGCGACACTTCCATTTACTCTGATTCTAAGTGAAAAAGAAATGACTGATTTTTCTCCTCACCTCAAAAAAAAAAAAAAATCCTATCTCTTTCTTGGGATTTTCTCTGATGGTGAGAGACTCAAGGGCTACAAATGACCCCCTACTCCATGGTGGACCCCAGACTAATCAAACTGAAGGGATCTCTCTGATATTTCCATCTCTGAGCCTTGGGCTTCGCTTGTACTTAGGATTCTGCTGTATCCTTGTTTTCTGAGAGATGAACCATTCTGAGGACTTTGGGTTGCATTTATCCCTATGCTACAATGCAAGAAGCTTTTATTTTGTTTATTGAGAAAATATTGTAAGGATGATGTTTTTAAATCTAGGTACTTAGTTATTCTTATTAGTCTATAATTATATACTTATCAAACTCAGTAAAGATTTCAGAGCCAAATTCTATTATAGAAAATGACAATGAGGAGATGGGTATTAGAATTCAAGTTTGAGGCTGGATTATGGATTTGTGAACATAGTCATTAAAGTCAATAGTATGTAAAATCAATCAGCAAGACCCAGCAATACACATGGTCTGTGTTGTTTTACAAAATATGAGACAGAAAAAAAAAAAAATGCAGCAAGTAAAAACACAGAAACCAAACCAAATATTTAAGTCTTTGAGCCTGGCTGTTATATCTGTTCTACATCACTAGGAAGAAAGACAGACAGCGTTAATGATGGCAAGGGCTCGGTTTATTGATGGCTTAAAGAACAAGTTCAGGAGCTGATAGCCAGCTTCAATGTAAAGATCATATATAATTGTCAACCTGCCAATATAGTGAACCTCAGGAAGAAAGTGACAAAACTTTTTCTCGTCTTTTTTTCTACCTCCATAAAAATGTGAAGTTCAGATTTCCAAGTCTCTCCCACAGCACACACATTTGACGAAGGTCAAGGAGGAATCCTGAGCTCTGCTGCCTTTCTCATGAATAAGCTGTAATGTTAAGCTTTAGTTTATTTTTTTAAGAAATGCAAATAAATGTGAAAGCAAGAAAATTGGAATTTTTTCAGTATTGTTTATTTCTTATCCCTTTAGTTCTAGGTGTGCTGTTTATAATGTTGAAATAATTAAAGAAGGAGTCAGAAAATCTTGTTCGGCCAAATTGCCTGACCTTTCCACAAATGCTACTGCAGTTAATCTTCATATGTAGCACATATTTTTCTAGTATTTGGGGAAAGACATGCAGAGTATAGCAATTTTAACTCATATAAATTCATTCAGTAATAACAGTAAAGGCAATCTTTATTATATTTTTTTTTAATTTGTTTTGTACTCGGTGAATATAGTCAAGTTTGTACCGTTGTTAGCCTCCTCCCTGTCCTCTCCCCTCCCCCTATGCCCTCCTTGTTGGTGTAAATGGGTCATTAATTTATTTTTTAATTTATGAGAATGGTCAAGGGGTTAGGAGATATATGGAATGTCATGAAAAAGGTAAGAAACTGGAAAAGGAATTCTTATTTTTTTTTAATATTTTTTTAAATTTTATTTATTTATTTATTTGAGAGCGACAGACACAGAGAGAAAGACAGATAGAGGGAGAGAGAGAATGGGCGCGCCAGGGCCTCCAGCCTCTGCAAACGAACTCCAGACACGTGCGCCCCCTTGTGCATCTGGCTAACGTGGGACCTGGGGAACCGAGCCTCGAACCGGGGTCCTTAGGCTTCACAGGCAAGCCCTTAACTGCTAAGCCATCTCTCCAGCCCAGGAATTCTTATTTTAAGAAAAATTACATAAATCTTGTAATTTGACTGATATCCCTTTACAGTTTTAATTTTATGCACACATATATTTAACTCCTATGTAGAACCATGTTCCCTCATTTTTCTATTAGACTGATGTTTTGACCAAAATTATTATAAAATGATTTAATAATTTCTTTACATGTAGCTCAATTATGTGAAAATCTAGCCATCTCAAAACAATATTATCAAATAAAGCTTGACAATTACATCAAATTATATCCAATGAAGACATATTTTCCCTGAATTTGTCCAAGTGTATCTGATGTTATGGTAACAAACTCAGAGGTTACTTCCTATGATCACAAAACTGCTAAGGAACTACAGAAAATGTTCTCCACCCCAAATATGTTGAGAAGACTAGAAACGGCATGGAAGCACAGAGGCTGGAAAACTGAACTTGTGTGATGGTGACGCTTCAGTTGGAACAAATGAAAAAAACAAAAATGATACTTTTCATCATTGGAAAAATAATAGAGAATAGAGGAAAGGAATAGAAATAAAACCAAACACATAGTGTTTCTATCAACCTTTGACCCAAAGACAAGCATAGTTGACAGCCCTCATGTTAAGTATAAAAATACTAGACTGCACGTCACGGAAAGCTTTCTCTGGAAATAGGAAGATGTTCTATTTGTCACTCTGCCCTTAAAATAGGCAACAGATTGCACATATTTTAATTAATTTTCATTTGTTAAAGCATGAAACTAAATAGCCCTTTCCCCAATCCCTTGTTTGTTACACAATAGACCATGTGTTAAGCAGACTTACTGATCTTTCAGGAATGTTCTTGTGAGCCAAGTACAGAAATCTGCTGGGGTTATGGAAGGCTGACAGGCATTATTCTAATTTATCTCTTTAGTGCGTGAATTTTCTCCCTACAGCTAGTATATTTCCTATTCAATGTATTTGTCAATGGTTAATGTCTTTGTTGTTGCAGATACAGACGTGGTGTATAAAAACGAGACTGGACATGTCATTAAATTGAATATAGAAACGAACGCCACCACATTATTATTGGAAAACACAACCTTTGTAAGTAATGAATAATGAATTACATTATGAACTCCAGTACTATGTTGTAATGTCTAAACATGTACATATGCTCCTGATCTCCAGCCCCAGCACTTGGGTACCATTTCGAATGGAAAGTTAAGGATGAAATATCATCAGACTCAATGCACCAAGCGGAGAAAAATACTCCTGTCTCTGTGGCTTTGTCTTCTCCCTTTTTACTCCTTTCAGCAATTAAAATTTCTCAGAAGTAGCATTTGCTTAGCATGAATACATTTCCTAATATTTTCTATATAAATTCAATTGTGCATATGTCAACATTTCAAAAGTTTTACATGGTTTCACTTTTTCATGTATTGATGTTCAGTATACTCATTACAAATTATTGAAGGGGAAGCCTGTCTTTTATCCAGTGTATGATTTTGATACCCTTTCCAAGGATTTTCAAGGACTGTTGCTATATGAGTTTATTTCTGCATTCACATTCTAATCAATTATTCTGCTTAACTGTTTATGGGTGAGCACCATGCTGCTTCCATCACAGCTGTACATGGTATAGATCAGGAAATATAACACCTCCTGAATGACCCTGTCTGCTTAGGGTCAGGAATTGTGTATCCTCCTGAACAGCCCTGTCAGCTTAGGGTCAGGTATTGTAACTTCTCCTGCATGGCCCTGTCTACTTAGGGGCAGGAATTGTAACTACTCCTGAATGACCCTGTCTGCTTAGGGTCAGCTATTGTAACTCCTCCTGAATGACCCTGTCTGCTTAGGGCCAGGAATTGTAACTCCTCCTGAACAACCCTGTCTGCTTAGGGTCAAGTATTGTAACTCCTCCTGCATGGCCCTGTCTACTTAGGGGCAGGAATTGTAACTACTCCTGAATGACCCTGTCTGCGTAGGGTCAGCTATTGTAACTCCTCCTGAATGACCCTGTCTGCTTAGGGTCAGCTATTGTAACCCCTCCTGAATGAGCCTGTCTGCTTAGTATCAGGAAGTGTAACTCCTCCTGAATGACCCTGTCTGCTTAGGGGCAGGAATTGTAACTCCTCCTGAATGACCCTGTCTGCTTAGGGTCAGCTATTGTAACTCTTCCTGAATGACCCTGTCTGCTTAGTGTCAGGAAGTGTAACTCCTCCTGAATGACCCAGTCTACTTAGGGGCATGAATTGTAACTCCTCCTGCATGGCCCTGTCTACTTAGGGGCAGGAATTGTAACTCCTCCTGAATGACCCTGTCTGCTTAGGGTCAGCTATTGTAACTCCTCCTGAATGACCCTGTCTGGTTAGGGTCAGCTATTGTAACCCCTCCTGAATGACCCTGTCTGCCTCAGGTCAAGTATTGTAACTCCTCCTGCATGGCCCTTTCTGCTTAGGGTTACTTTGCCTCTTTATAAACTTCTACCTGAACTTAAGAAGTCTTTTCTAGCTTTGTGAAGAATGCTATTGGGAGTTTGAAGAGGATTGCATTGAATCTGAAATCACTTTGAGTAATATAGACATTTTGCAATATTAATTTTGTATTAATAATTAATTCATGAATTAGTATTAATTCATGGGCAAGGGAAGTCTTTCCATCTTCGTATGTCCTTTCTAATTTCTTCAGTGATTTTAGGTTTTCATCACAAATGTTTTCTACCTTCTTGTTAGTTTTATTGTGGAGTTTATTTTTTTTAAGAAATTGCAATAAAATTCATTTTATTGATGTCTCTCTGGGCAAATTTATAGTTGATATATAAAAAGGCTATTTACATTTATACATTTAACTTGTGTGCCTTGACTTTGATAAAACGACTTTATCATATCTCAGAGTTTTCTGATGCAGTCTTTAGGGTCTTTGAGTTATAGGATCATGTAATCTGCAAATAAGAACATTTTAATTTCTTTCTTTTCCATCTATATTCATTTATTTCTTATTGCATTTATTCTAAGGTTTTCAGCACTACAGTGAGTGAGACAGGAATGGGAACCCCTTTGTATTCTTCAACAGTTTAAATAAAATCACTTCAGAGTCCCCTCCCCCCATTTAGTGTAACCTTGAGTATAGGCTTACCACACAGGTTTATGTTGAAATATGTTCCTTCTATTCCCGATTTCTCCTGGAAGGTAATCATAAGCACTGTTGAGCTTTGTCAATGGTCTAGTATGCTTCTGTTGAGAAAATCATGCCATGCCTGTCCCTGGAAAGCATTGGCATTGGCTCTTCTGTAAAGCTTTGATAGAAGTTGGCTAGAAAGCTGGCTTAGTAGTTAAGATCACTTTCTGTGCAATCCTGAGGGCTGTCTGAAGACCACTTGAGTTTGACCTCAGATACACTGCTGGGCATGGCCATGTATATCTACATTTTCATTCCCATCGAGAAACAGAGACCTGCTAATGACTGGAGGTTTGGGCAAAATGGCAAGCTCAGGCATTAGTGAAAGACTGTAGCTCAAATAAGAATGGGAAAAAGATTGTTGGAGCAGGATGCCCAGTTTTCCACTTTTAGCACAGCAGTTGAATGCACTTTACTACAAGCTAGTGGTATGGCTCCGTTTACACATACACGGGTCCATGTCAGACAACGCACACACAAGCAAGAAATGGTCATATATTATATGTATTTGTGTACACATATATATGCCAAACATGAAGGTAGAAAGGTGAAAATGATGGACAGGAAGAGACACAAAAGAAGACAAGGGCAGATAAATAAAGTAATGGAATGCATGAAATCAGAAGGACAGAAGGCTTATTAGCTGGGGACAAACAGGGGACCATCTAGAGAAAGCGGGATAGAAGGGGGGATTTCTAGAGGATGGGATGATTAAGAACACAATGCAATGATATATTTATATTAAGCCCATTATGCTAAGTGACAAAATGAAAGCTCTAGAAAATCTCAGTTGTGGTTAGTGCATCCCAGGTAATCATGATTTAACCTCCCTTCCTTTCACTTCTTTTTAATTGTATGCTTTTGGGGAATTAGGCACGTGGTGCACTGCCTTAATTGGTCTCCTGACAGTACTGTTTTGACTATTCTAAATTGCTCAGTGCTTAGTCATCAGGGCTCAAATTACAGAATTTTGGGTTGTTCTTATGAAAGAGTATCACCTTCATCTTTATGATAAATCTAGTCTACAGAAGGTGAAAATAATTAGCTATGACTATCTGCTGAATAAGTTATAGTGAATTAGCTATTGCAAATCCTTTGAAATCTTGTGGCTAGGAAATGAAGAAAAGTGATGCATGGTTGCAGCCTCATTATTATTTAACAAATACATCAATATATTATTTTAGATGAATTCACCTGGTATAGGCAAATTATATGTCCAAGCCCCCAGAGACATAATAAAACACAAAGAAAAAGTATGGCCCACTTGCGCATATTTATTTGTCTCTGTCAATTCAGGACAGAAATTTTATCTTCATGACTCCAATAAGATGGCCAGGGAAAAGAGGTGGATTAGGTAATTTGTTTTACTTAGTGATTGTTTATATAAAAGAAAAAAAAATATTCATTGAAAACATTTTTTATTCTATATTTAAAACATTTTAAATTTAACAACAATATTATATATATTAGTAATTGGGACATTATGTCAAAAAGTAATGATGATTTTTGTTTTTAAAAACAATTATTTATTTTATGGTTAAACTTACTTTGCCCCATATACTAGTAAGTAGAGGCTATAAATGTAGTTATGGACCCCATTATTGCTCTTCCAACTGATTTCCCAATTCAATCTGATCCTAAAATCTAGAGGTTTGGTATTAGTATATTATTTATACAGATAATTTCAGTCAAATCTACTGTCTTGTAAGCTGCCATGGTAGTTATGATCTTGTTGGTTTGTTGTGCCATTGGACCATTGAACATATGGAGGTGATGGACATAACTGTTTCACAGTGGAGTGGGCTTGTGGGCTGCTTTGCTCTTTACAGTACATTTAAAGTGAGACTGTCTGACCACTGAACCCCTATGATCCTCCTATATCCACACCCATCCATACACTGTAGTAAAATGTGTGAGTGGCCAGGCCCAGTTTTTTCTGTGAGTGCTGGGGATCAGCCTCAGGTCCTCTTGCTTTGCATGGGAAGTACTTTAGCCCACTGCAGTCTACATGTATTTTCTCCTTCACTGCCTCTGACTCTTAATGGCACAGTCACATTTAGGAGTTATCTGCAATTTACTGATGTTCTAAGATTCATAGGCTCTCTAGAGTCACTTGGTATATAGCGTAGATATTGGGAGTGTCAGAATTGGGTGAGGACAATGGAGAAGGGTGGGGATGGGGATAGTTATTGATGTTACATATTTGCAACTAGTTAAAAGCAAAACTGAAAACTACCCCCTATGGAAAATTGCTCAATAAGGAAAGCACTTGCCCTGAAAGTGTGAAGACCTATATTTTATCTTCAGAATACACATAAATGTTGAGTGTGGTGGCACAGTTCTGTAATCCCAGACCTGGGGAAGCAGAGACGGGCTGATTTCTGGATCTCACCGGTCAGATATGCTAGCCTAACTGGTGAGATTTAGGCCAATGAAAGATATAATCTCTAAGGAGATGGGTTCTATTCCTGAGAATGACATCAAACATTATATCTTGGTTTCCATAAGCACATGCACACACACACACACACACACACACACACACACGTATGCCCACACAAACACATACCATACACCTGCAAAAAATGGAAATTGTCATTTTTTCTGATGATTTTGGAGGAGTTTCTTTAGTCATTGCCTTTTAACAATTCTGCTTTTAAAGCTCATGTTAGGTTTTTAGATTTACCTTCTCCCATAAGACATTATATTCAAAAAAGAAATAATTGGTCAAAGGATAAGAGTTCTATTCATATTATAGATTTTTATTTGAATATTTATAAGTATTTCATTTACAACCAATTGTAATGATAATAAATTTTAATGATGGAAAAAACACTCTTAATAAAATTATACCAAGTCTCTGGAGAAACATTATTGATATTAATAGGAAATTATGATGTTTAATAAGACATATTATGCAAAAATATACCAGCTTATTTTTAAAATTACTGTTTGATATCATATTACCATTTCCCAAATTAATCACATTGCATATATGATTGCTGACTACATGGCTTGAACATGCTACATGTTAGAAAAATATTGGGCATTTGCTGACAACAATTAAAAGAATAAGGAACTGGGCTGGAGAGATGGCTTAGCGGTTAAGCGCTTGCCTGTGAAGCCTAAGGACCCAGGTTCGAGGCTCGGTTCCCCAGGTCCCACGTTAGCCAGATGCACAAGGGGGCGCATGCGTCTGGAGTTCGTTTGCAGAGGCTGGAAGCCCTGGCGCGCCCATTCTCTCTCTCTCCCTCTATCTGTCTTTCTCTCTGTGTCTGTCGCTCTCAAATAAATAAATAAAAATAGACAAAAAAATTTAAAAAAAAAGAATAAGGAACTACCATGAAATGATTTCCTTAGAGCATTCATTTGAATTGGGGTAGGTGAATTTTTAATGAAGGAGAGAATTACTATGTATAACTTTTTGAATAAGAAAACAGGAAAGAACTGATTTAGCCTCAATACTGTTTTCCATCATTTTGAAGTGTTTAGAAATGTTATCTCTTAAAGCCAGAACTATTTCAGACAAAAACACATTCAAAGAGACGAAATGAGCAAATGTTTCATAACTCTTGGCCACATTCTTTATGCTAGCATTAATTTGAATATCAAAAGTGGTACTGGCAAAAACACACAGCCATCAATTGTTCTATCCAATAACTTTATGAAATTAGAAAAGAGTCAGAAACATGTGTTCAAGTTCCATTAAGTAGTAAGAATTTTTTTTTTTTTTGGAAAAGGCTCATGCACTAATATGGAAAAATAATTGAGTCATATAAATGCAGTCTTAAATCTCTCAAAAATGTGTTTAAATATACTCTCTAAAGTATTGTATATCTGACATGAGAAATTCATATGTGGCAACAGAATTATTTGAAGAAAGGTCCTAACTTTTCCCTGTAGGCCATTAAAAAATATTATCATTGTCCAAATATGGAGACTAGGCATAGACAACTTATGTGTAGGTAGTCTTAGCCTAGCCCACTGTTTTGCAAGCTGTTATGGTGGTTATGATGTTGTTGTTTGGTTTGTTGGTCATGTCACTGGACATGTGGAGCTGCTAGACATTATAAGTATTGGTTGGCATGTTTCGGGGGTTATGGGTTGTGTGCTCCTAACAGTACAATTCCTTCCTTTCTTCTTCCTTTCCTTCTTTTGTGTCTTCCTCCCTCCCTCTTTCTTTCCATTTTCCTACTTTTCCTTCATCTTTCTTTTCATCCCTCCCTTCCTACCACATTCCTCCCTCCCTCTCTCCCTCTATTTATTTCCTTTCTTCTTTCCTCCTTTCCTTATTTCTCTCTATTGCTCATTTTCTTCCTTCCTTCCCTACCTTCCTCCCCCTTCCTTTCTTCCTCACTTTCTTCTCTCCATTCCTTCTTTTTTATTCCCTCCTCTCTTCCTCCTTTTATCCATTTCCTCTTTCCTTCCTTTTTCCTTTTTTCTTATCCCCTTCCCTCATTTTCTTTTGCATCCTTCCTTCCAGCCACCCTGTCCTCACTCCTTTCCACCTTCCTTCTCTCTCTGCCTTCCCTTTTCCCTTCCTTCCTTGTTCTTTTTCCTTCTTCCCTTTTCTTTTACCCTTTCCTCACTATCTACAGATTTTTAACTTCTCTCCTTCCCTTCACTTTAAAAATATATTTATTTATTTATCTATTTATTTGACAGAGAAAGAGGGGAGAGAGAGAGAGGGAGAGAGAGAGAGAGAGAGAGAGAGAGAGAGAGAGAGAGAGAGAGAGAGAGGGAGGGAGGGAGAGAATAGGTGCACCAGGGCCTCCAGCCACTGCAGACAAACTCCAGACACATGTGCCCTCTTATGCATCTGGCTAACGTGGGTTCTGGGGAATCGAATCTGGGTCCTTTGGCTTTGAAGGCAAGTGCCTTAACCACTAAGCAATCCCTACAGCACCCCTTCACTCTTTTGTTCCTCCACATCTTCCTTCCTTCTCTCCCTCTCTCCGTTCATTTTATCCTCCATTGTACCTTTCCAGTGTTTTTCCTTCCTTTCTTTCCCCCTCTATTCCTCCCTCTGTTCCCTTTCTCCTTCCCTCCATTCCTCTCTCTTTCTGTTTCACTTCCTCTTTCTCTTTCTTTTACTTTATGCCAGTAGTTCCCAAAATGGAGTGGCTTTTGCCCCAGGAGACATTTGGTTCTTCTGAAGACAGTCTGGATTGTTAGACTGTGAGTAAGGGGCTTGCAATAGGAGCTCACAAATAGAAGTCTGGGATGAATTCCTGTGACACACAGAGGAGATCCTCACAGCCAGCAATGTTGACTGTGCTGGACAGGAAAATTCTACTATAGACAAAGATGAAAGGAAATCACAGGATATTTATAATAAATGTTTGAGGTATGATCAAAGGAAGGAAATGAAAGAGAGCCCAAGTTATGAAAATAGTTTCACTGCTTAAGATAGTTTCCTATTTCTAGGACTGGCTCCAAAAAGAGGAGGACCAGTGAGCATGGGTGGAATTATCAGGCCTTTACTTCATCTCCACTATTCATTGCAAAGTTAGGGTAAATAGGTGACTTCAGTTTTTTTATCATTTTCAGGAGATACTTTTAATTGAATTATTGAGATTTTTTTAATCGGGTAAAACAACATCATTTATTTGGTGGTTGACAATTTTTGTTTTTGTTGTTGTTAATCAGGAAGCAGCTGTTCTTCCTGAATGGACAGGTCTAGGCTGTAGCCAGCTCACTTGCACTCATGGCTATACTATAAGCAGTACCTTTAGTGAAGGCACAACTCCTTCTCTATAATAGTTGCCACTTCTGCTTTGTGAGGCCTTCATATTTATTTTATTTTCATTATAAATTTCATTATCCAACTTGGAAGTACTTAAATACTTTCTATTTTTCATGATAAATGTAATCATTATATTTATTTAGATAATGTCCAACTTTTAATTTCAAATATGGATCAAGCCTTTTATTCCAGATATATATTAAGGGAAAAATAATATATATTTTTCAGAAAAACTATTTTTTTTTTAATTAAGGATATATAGCCGGGCGTGGTGGTACATGTCTTTAATCTCAGCACTTGGGAGGCAGGAGTAGGAGTATTGCCGTAAGCTCAAGGCCACCCTGAGAATACATAGTGAATTCAAGCAGCCTGGGGCAGAGTGAGACCCTACCTTAATATAAACAGAATATAAATATATATAAATATACAGCATATATACTATAGGTAAAATATATATTATAGCCATATATATATATATATATTGTTTTTTTCAAGGTAGGGTCTTGCTCTAGCCCAGGATGACCTGGAATTCCCTCAGTATTCTCAGGATGGTCTTGAACTCGTGGAGATCCTCCTACTCCTGCCTCCTAAATGGTGGGATTAAAGGTGTGTGCCACCATGCCCAGCTAAGAAGAGAAATATTTAATCTATCACAAATACTAAATACTTCATTTTTTTATCCTAACAGTGCTTATATAAACATTAATTATGAAGGCTGGGATGTTAATGGATAAACATTTACTATAGAATCATGAGTTCTTCAGCTTGAATTCCCCAAAACCCATGTAAAAGCTGGACACCATAGCAGGCATTGGAAATCCCAGCCTCCAACAGTGAGATGGAAGGACAAAAAGGAGGACCTTCAGTGGCTGCTAGGGCCAGATAGGATGATCTATGCAGCAACAGACTACCCATGCCTAGTTAGACAGAGAACAAATGTGAGGGTCCTCCCCTGAAGTTGTTCTTCGACCTCCACACATGCAACATGACACACACACACCCACACACATACACATGCCTAATGCAGACACATAGACAAGTGTGTGTGTGTGTCTGTGTGTCTGTGTGTCTGTGTGTGTGTGTGTACTATATCACAAATACCATAGATGGCCTTTTTTCCCTGCATAGGATTTCCAGGTGCATGCTGCCACTTTTTCCAATTGGTGTTACATAGGGACTAGGGAATTGTAACCAGGCCTGCAGGCTTGCAAGAAAGCACATTTAACCACTGTTGCAGTCAGGTTCACATTCTTGGTAGAAATCACCCAACCAATAACAGCTTGTGGAAAAAAAGAGGTTTGTTTTGGCTTACAGGCTCAAGAGGAAGCTCCACGATAGCAGGGAAAAAAATGATAGCATGAACAGAGGGTGGACATCACCCACTGGCCCACATAAGGTGGACAACAGGAACAGGAGAGTTTGCCAAGCACTAGCAAAGGATAACTGGCTATAACACCCATAAGCTCGACCCCAACAATACACACCCTCCAGGGGGTGTTAATTCCCAAATTCCCATCAGCTGGAAACCTATCATTTAGAATACCTAAGTTTGTGGGGGACACCTGAATCAAACCACCCCAACCACTGATCCATATCTTCAGCCCAAAATAATAAATATATGAAATATATAAATAATAATATAATAAATATAATATATAAAAATAATATATAAATAAATATAAATAAACATTTACTTAAAATTATGGTATAAACTTCTCAAATATGTTCCCCTAGAAAAATGCAATAAAACTGCACAATGTCCAGTGCCTATTTTCATGAAGATTTTCATTTGGTTCTTTGGTGGCAGGAGGTGTACATCTGATAAGAGCTGGAAGATAGCAGGAGGCCAATAATTACAGTTGTTTTGGAATTTGGCTTCCTGGGAGGTCAGCACTCTGACATGCTTCTAGAACCCATCAGGCTATTTTGAGAAAGTCAAGGCTACATTTACATGCCCTTGAACATCTGATGGATACTTTTGTCTTTCATTTTATTTCTGAATAATTTTTATGATTAGTTTTCAGTCACCCAGAGCTAATTAAAACTTTTAAAAGCATGTGTCAATGGAAGTAATACAAAGTAATACAAATGAAGTATACAAAATATAAGTTTTTGAATTTCCTATACAGTTGGATAAAGAATATATTTCAAAATTATCAAAAATAAGTTTCAAATATCTTACTATAAAGATGAATATATAAGTTAAATGATAATTGTATTAATTAGATATGTATAATAATTCCACATTGTGTATACTAAAACATCACATTCTCTACCTTAAATATGTATATTTATGATTCATTACCTAAATGATGGGAATACCTGGGCATGATTTCTAACATCTTTGATGCCAATCAATACTCAAGTTCAGAAGCATGAGGATGTCATGAGTTCAAGATGACCCAGGGCTATACAGTGAGAATTTATTTCAAAAGAAACAAATATCAAAATTATTAGAGTTGGAGAAATGGCTTAGTAGTTAAGATGCTTGCCTGCAAAGCCAAAGGACCTAAGTTCGATTTCCCAGGACCCATACACTTAATCCAGATGCAAAAGGTAGCATATGTGTGTGGAGTTTGTTTGTATTGGCTGAAGGCCCTGGTGTGCTTATTTTGCCTCTCTCTTTCTCTTCCCATCTTTCTATCTCTTAAATACATACATAAATAATAAAGTAGTCAAAAAAATAAAAATAAAAGGAAATTTAAAATAAGCTTAAATATGTAATAAAACATGTGTTTCATATTAGATTATGGGGCTTATGCAAACAAATTTCATTTTCAGGAGACAGTAGATTGGAAGCAGATGGCATGATCCTGTCTCTCACTTTTGGTCTTCCAGAGTACTTTACCTGTGAGGCTCTGGGAGGTGGAATTATATATTGGCAGAACTACTGAAGTCTAGCACTGTGGAATACAGATTGTAATGGACACTTCAAAATAGAAACACTTCCGATACACATTTGGATCTGCCTGTGAAGCATGTGTGAGTGTTCATGGAGGCTCAGTGTGTGGCAGGTATCAGATGATTGTGGCCTGATGATCAGTTCCTCCTGGTCATGGACAGCCTTCTCCCTGTTTCCTCATGGCTGCTTCATCCAGACACTGATGCTCACGAGAGCACGAAGCTACTTCTAGCATTGTACTGAGACGAGTAAAAAAATGTCTTGACTTCTAATTTAGCGTTGTTTTTAACATACCTGAATGTGTCATCCAAATTCATTTTGTGTTGTCTGTGTGTTCATTTGTGTACTTGCACATGAACGTTAGTGTCTGTGTGCGTGCACACACGCATGTGGAGGCCAGAGGACTACCAGGCATGTCCTTTAGGAATGCCTTCTTTGAGTTGAGACAGGGTCTTTCTTTGGCCTGGAGTTCTCTGATTCAGCTAGACTGGCTGGCCAGCAAGCCCTAGGATCATTCTGTCTCCACCTCTGCAGCACTGGGATTATAATTTTTTTTTAATTTTTATTTATTTATTTCTTTATTTATTTTATTTATTGTGACAGACACAGAGAGAAAGACAGATAGAGGGAGAGAGAGAGAATGGGCACGCCAGGGCTTCCAGCCTTTGCAAACGAACTCCAGACGCGTGCGCCCACTTGTGCATCTGGCTGACGTGGGACCTGGGGAACTGAGCCTCGAACCAGGGTCCTTAGGCTTCACAGGCAAGCGCTTAACCGCTAAGCCATCTCTCCAGCCCAGCACTGGGATTATAGACACATGCTTTCTCAGCCATCTTTAAAAAAAGAAAAGATAACAATATATTTCTCAAAATCATACTTAGCTCTTCCACTTTCACAGCCAGAACTTTACTGACTGAGATATCTCCTGAGCCCTCAAGATCACTAGAAATGAAATATATGAGGGGAAAAATTAAAAAGAAAGAACCATAAGGCCATAGGAAATAGCTGCAACCCCACTGAGGAGGGTCCCCAATGGGATGGGGGCAGGGATGAGGGAAAAGAGGATACCAACACATGGTGTATCCATACGAAATATATTGTTAAAATAATGATTAAAAATAAATAAATAAATAATATTCTTTCCTTTAAAACTTTGTAGAGATTTTGTGAATACTTCTGTGTCTATCTGATTGCTGAGATGATTGGCATATTAGCATGTTTCTTAGGTTCTTGATATTTATCACATAATACCCATGATCCTGGGAATGGTCAATGAGGCAGGCTTGTCAAAACTACAATAACAAACATGTACGAAACTGATAATGCAAGTGTAGCGGTTCTTCCAAGGTTGCTGGACAAAACATCTGACCAGCAGCAGTTTAGGAAAGAAAAAGGTTTATTCTGAATTTTCAGTCTTGAGGAGAGGTTTCATCATGAGGTGAAAGCATGGCAAGAACAGATGGTCACCTCACAGCACCACATATCAGCTGTCAGGAAGCAGCAAGAGTGAGCTAGCCAGCACTGGCAAAGGGGCTGAATCATAAAATCCCAAAGATGCTCCCCAGTAACTCATCTCCTTCAGCAAAATTCAACCTCCAAAACTCCATCAGCTGGGGATCAAGTATAGAGCTTAATCCTAAACACATGTTTCCAATGTGGAACATTTTACATCCAAACCATTTCAGCAACAAAACATTAGTGGGTGTTATGTCCTTGTAGATAACAGCGTGGGTTGAGGCTTAGAGAGATATTAGGCACTTGCTACGTTATACTATTATGCCAGTATTTCAAGATCATGTATAAAGATTGCAATTTCATAGATATATTGCCAATGGAGGGCATATGTACTTACAAGGGCTGTGTGCAGTGGTATAAGATTAACCTGGTGTGATAATGAAAGGAAACATTAATAAAAAATGACAGCTAATCTTTTAAACTAATTGGCTCAGAAAATTATCTTTATGGTCTTGGGGTTCAGGCAAAAGATTAACTTTGATTGATACCTGCATTTTCCTACATGACACATTATTTAATGTTTCAGTCTCTCTCTCTCTCTCTCTCATTTCTACTCCCACTATCTCACTAGTTTCTTGCTGTGTAGCCCAGGCTGGTCTAGAACTGCCGGTCCCGCTGCGCTCAGCCTTGTGGATGTTTAAATTGCAAGGCGGAAGCAAAATGCTTGAATCAGGATCTTATATATTTCTCTTTACCACTCAAAATTTTGTTACATATTCATGTCCATTTACACTAAGCTGTAATTCACTTATTTTTGTAATAGTGTTTTTTTTTTTTTTTATTTTTGTAATAGTGGTTTGGGAAATTTAGCACAAGCCTGTACATGCTAAGCAAAGGATACTTCATTTGCTTACATGTGATTTGCCATTATTTTATATGCTATTATAGATTTATTATTTAATTCACACTCAATTATAACTGGACTAATTCCATCATGGACACTATGTCAAGAGACAAAAACTTTTTTTTTCAGCCTGTTGTTTCTTATTCTATGAATGATATTATAGTCAAGATTGAGCGAAGCTTTTAGCCAGAAGAAAAATTGATCAGTTGTCAAAGAGATTTATCCTTTGAAGTGATATTATTTCCCTGGTTTTTGTCTCACTAAAACAATTTTTTTCAAGCTAAAAGTTTTAATTTCTTTTAGCAAATAGATATCCCTGTCCATCCATTTTGTTTTTTAAGTGTAACATCAGGTGCATTGTATAAGACCATACTGAAACAACTGATCCAGGAATTGTGTTGTCTTTTTTTTTTTTTAACACTTGCACAGCTTTTCTTTACTTGTGTCTGCTGTATTATTTAATGTTCTTGTGCTTGAATGTAATAGAACCATTTAGAATAAAAATATATTTGAAATATATTAAGCATTAAGATAATTTGAAGAGTCATTAGACCAGCACAAACTGAATTTCAAAGAAATAATTTACATAAATATGCAAGTCACAATATTACTGTCTTTCTTCAACCAAAGCTTTTCTAGTTTACTGGCATTTTCAAGTAGAGAAATATTGGCATATTTCTATTCAAAGTCACCTTGTTTGCCCCATTTAAACTATTAATAGAATTTGGCAACCATTAATTCTCACTTTCTGTTAAAAATAAGAATTGATGCTAACATTCTTGTGTATGACCTTTGATCTAAATCAGTGGAATGTTGTTGTGTCTGTTCATCACATTTATCGAACAATGGATATGTATGTGAAGTGTTCTATGCCAATTATAACAGTCTTAAAACTTGCCCAGTGTACCATGCAATGTTCAACATTGAGCTTTTCTCTAGTATATACCAGTATTGATACAATGTATTGTTCTAAGCAAGAAAGAGACTGTTATTTTTATACAGCACAGATGTTGTAGATATCACAAAAAAATATACAATTGAAGCGCTAACCTAAACAATAGAGTGGCATATGAAATAAATGATACGAGATTTGATTTTAAAATTCCTTTCATATAAACATATTAAGGAAACAAAGTGGGGATAATGAGGACTATGAAATCAAAATCTATTTATTTGATTCTTCTCTGTTTCTATTATTGGAAGTGAAAAAATGAAAAAAGGAAAGAAAAAAATCTCACCTTTAGCATCAACCATGACTTAGAATTTATTTGCCTTGTTTTCCACCTTTAGTTTTCTTTTGTCCTTCCTTACAAGGAGAATCACTCTCCGTCTTCTTCACAACTTTCTTTGGGTATAAGCCAGGAAAAACATGGTTCTTTAAATTGTGCTATAAAATGCCGATGCTTCTTTTTTCTGATTTCATGATTGAAAATTAATGTTTTATTTTTCTAGGACTAGAGATGAATTATCTAAACTTTTAAAATCAGTTATTAATAAACTAATAATGAGGTTTAGTACTAAATTAAATCATGTTCCAACTAAAGTAATCATAAAAAAACTATTGACCTGCATGGATTGCTTAGTGGTTAAGGCATTTGCCTACAAAGCCAAAGGACCCAGGTTTGTGTGTCCAGGTCCCACTTTGTCCAGATGTACAAGAGGGTGCATGCATCTGGAGTTCATTTGCAGTGGCTTGAGGCCCTGGCATGCCCATTTTCTCTCTGTCTCTCTCCCTTTTTCTGTCAAATATATATGTGTGTGTGTGTGTTTATATACATTATAGGTGCTTAGGGACCCTAGTGGAGTGGCAGTTATGGGAATGAAAGAAGGCCAGATGTTTCATGAAGTCACTCATTCATATTTTCAGTGTGCATGTTCATATGTATGGATATGGTGTGTGCATGTGAAGCTCTGAGGACATGTCTAATGTTGGTTCTCACTCTCCACATCATTGGAGGCAAGGTCTTTCAGTCTTCCATTTTCCAGGTTAGTGGGGCAGTGAAATTCCAGTGATTCTGCAGTCTCTGCTTCCTGTCTTACCATAGGTGTGGAAGGGTTACAGAAGTCTGCCATAGCTCCCAGCATTTATGTGGGGCATGAGGATGTACCTCAGGAACTAATGTTTTCTCTGCAATCACTTTGTCCCCTGGACAATCTTGCCAGCCCATGATGTATATTTAAATGTCATTTATCAATGAGTCTATTCATTCAAAAATAATTCTGTTGTAAAAATATTTTCAAGGGCTGGAGAGATGGCTTAGCGGTTAAGCGCTTGCCTGTGAAGCCTAAGGACCCCGGTTTGAGGCTCGGTTCCCCAGGTCCCACGTTAGCCAGATGCACAAGGGGGCGCACGCATCTGGAGTTCGTTTGCAGAGGCTGGAAGCCCTGGCGCGCCCATTCTCTCTCTCTCCCTCTACCTGTCTTTCTCTCTGTGTCTGTCGCTCTCAAATCAATAAATAAAAAATTTAAAAAAAAATATTTTCAAAATATTCACTTTGTTTTATTATCCTTAAATATTGTATTAAATTTACTTTACTTTCAATAATGTGTGTGTGTGTGTGTGTGTGTGTGTGTGTGTGTGTGTGTGTGTGTGCATGGTATTCTCTTTACAATCCCCTCCTATTACTTCTCTTCCCTCTGCCTGTCCCCTTTCCACTGAACCCCTTTTCATTCCCAACTGGTCCTTCTATTTTGATCCTAAGACATACATTCTTTTAAAAATATTTTAAATGTAGTTTTGTTTGAGACAGAAATAGAGGGAGACAGAGAAAGAAAAAGAGAGATAATGGGCATGCCACGGCCTCTACCTACTCTAAACAAGCTCCAGGTACATGTGCCACCTTGTGGATCTGGCTTACATGGGACCTTGAGAATTAAACCTGGGTCCTTAGGCTTCATAGGCATTTGCCTTAAGTTTTAAGCCAACTTCAGTCCAAGACATACATTCCTATAGTCACCATTCCCCAATTAATAAATACACACTCATCTTCGTATTGTTTTTGCTTTGTAAGTAAAGAAACTTATATATAATTTAAAACATTTATTTATTTATTTATGAGAAAGAGAGAGAAAATGGGTGCATCAGAGTCTTTTAGTGCTTCTAACTAACCCCACATGTGTAAGCCACTTTGTGCATCTGGCTTTATGGGAGGACTGGAGAATCGGGCCCAAGCAGGCAGGCTTTTCAAGCATGCAGTTTTAACCACTAAGCTGATTTCTTGACTCCTGATATACAAATTTTATGTATATATATATATATATATATATATATATATATATATATATATATACACACATACATACATACATACACACACAGATACATATATATGTGTATATATATATGTATATATATATATATATGTATATATGTTTGTTTGTTTGTTTTTGAGTTAAAGTCTTCCAGGCTGACTTGGAATTCACTATGGAGTCTCAAGATGGCCTATGGCCTAAAACTCATGGAGATCCTCCTGCCCCTGCCTCCCAAGTGCTGCGATTAAATGCCTGTTTTCTTTTTTTCTTAATAAAAAGGTGTGAGTGTATGTGTGTGTGTGTGTGTGTGTGCACACGCGTGTGTGTGTGTGTGTGTGTGCGCACACGCATGTGTGTGTGTGTGTGTGTGTGTGTGTGTGTGTGTGTGTGTGTGTGTTTGGATACGGGCATGTGTGTTGGTGTCAGAAGATTACCTTAGGTGTCATTTTTATTTTACCTTCCAGCCTTTTTGAGTTGGTTGAGATAGGAATGCTCACTGTTTGCTGCCTTGTAAAGCAGCCTGGATGCAGTACAGTTTCTGGGTATTCTCCTGGCTCTGCTTAGGGCCTTGCTGTAGGAATCATGCGATTACAAACATGTGCTAATGCATCAACTTTACCTGGGTTCTAGGCATCCAAACTCAGGTCTCCATGCTTGAACAGCAAGCACTTTTACCCACTGAATCATCTCTCTGGGTCTAGGGATATTTTTTAAACAACATATTTTGTATGAATATATCATGTGTTTGTATCCTCTGTTCCCTCATCCTTCACTCTATTCCACTGGGGACCCTCCTTTATGGAGTTACAGGTATTCCCCATGGAGTTGTGGGAACAGCAGTCAGTGTTGGGGCAGAGACAATGCCTCTGGGCATGATGTCTCAGCCTGTGGCTCTTACCGTGTTTCTGCCTCCTCTTCTGCAAAATTCCCTGAGCCATGGTGAGTGTGTTCTAAGTCTACTTCAGTAATGATCTTTTAGGAACCTCCGGATCTTTGCTTTGGTGATTGTTGAATATCCTTAGGGTCTGTCTCCTTCACCCTGGTACTGATTGTCAGGTTCACCATGGAAGCAGCACTCTTGCTCATCTCCCCAATTCCTCTGAGGTTTCAGCTGTGGCTTGGCTGAAATGAGAGAGGTAGTTTTTCTCCTCGGGTCTCCCTATCTCCTGAAAAAGACAAAGAGATTCATCAATGGAGAGTGAAGTCACCATAGATTAAATGGAATAAGCATTAGTAATTTAGGGAGAATTTGATGCATGTAGCCAAAGTCTAGTGAGAGCTTGACACTGGAGAGCAGAATCTTTGTCTCCATATGATTCTGATCTGGTTCCTAATTCCAGTATGGGTTTTCTTACACTGAGAAGATCTACTAGCCAATCAGAAAGCGATTGCTTTCCATCTTCTCTGGATGTTTTTCTGAGTAGCTTAGACCTCTGTTAGCTCATACTGCTGATGGCCACTTTCCCCCAGCAGCTCATATAGTGCTTTCCAGCATTAGTTGGGCTGTCTGGGGACTGGCTGTTTTCTGGATTCAAGCCAGGTCTCTCCATGCTCGTGTCAGAAGCATATGGTCCACCAACAGTGGATCCAAGATATTTTTATCACCAATTTAGTCCAGAAATTAGAGTAATTCTCATTCTGACTATAGAGTTCTTCTTATGACATTTCTGAATTCTAAGTTCACTGAGTCCTTCTGTCCAACTGTGTTAACTTGGTATCTATACCTTACTTCACTCATTCATTTCTTTCTCAGTCCCAAGTCATGGAAATACATATTTTATATTTCCTGCCACTTCCAACATTTGAGCTTATGTTTAATGATTTGTTGCCATGATCTTTACTATCTGACATCTCAGAACATCATCATTATCCTCTGTCTACCTCTACTTATTATGTTTCTGACAAAAGAGAATTATTGCAATAGAGCCCCTTAATAGGGATATTATAGTGGCAATAAAGGATGGAAATTGACATTCCAAACAATCTAGAAGAGAGATTACCAAGCAGTGGTCAATTGCTGGATGAATTGCATATGTAATAACACACATTTGAGGTCAGATGAGGTCAGATGAATTATGCTGAAAAGAAAAGGAACACTTAAAGGGGAAATTTGAATGAGAACTTAGAGAAACATCGTTTGAGTAAGCAGAAGGGAGAAGTGAAGTTGTCAGAGATGCTAGACCAGAATGTGCATAAAAAGAAAGTAAGGACTGGGGAGATGGCTCAGCAGTTAAAGGCCCTTGCTTGCAAAGCCTGATGGCTCGGGTTGGACTCCTCAGCACTCACATAAAGCCAGATGCACAAAGCGGCGCATGGATCTGGAGTTCATTTACAGTGACAGGATGTCCTGGTAACCCATCCCCCTATTTCTGCTTGAATATAAATGAAAATATTTTATTTCTTTTAATTTATTTATTTGAGAGTGACATAGAGAGAAAAGGAGGCAGAGAGAGAGGGAGAATGGGCACACCAGGGCTTCCAGTGACTGCAAACAAACTCCAGACTCATGCGCCACCTTGTGCATCAGGCTAATGTGGGTCCTGGGGAATCGAGCCTCGAACCGGGGTCCTTAGACTTCACAGGCAAGCGCTTAACCACTAAGACATCTCTCCAGCCCACATTTATGTTTTTAACTTCATGACAAGTTGTCATTCATATATATATGTGCATATATATATATATATATATTTTTTTTTTTTTTCCACAAACTGATGGATCTTCATCCCTCAGCCTCTAGATTGCTGGTATTATAGGCAAGTACTATCATTCCTAACTTGATATTCCTCTGAATGTGCTTGTTTGCTTTAAAATATTTTCATTTAGTGCTGGAGAGATGGCTTAGCAGTTAAGTGCTTGCCTGTGAAGCCTAAGAACCCCAGTTTGAGGCTCAATTCCCTAGAACCCATGTTAACCAGATGCACAAGGGGGTGCATGCATCTCGGGTTCACTTGCAGTGGCTGGAGGCCCTGGTGTGACCATTCTCTCTCCCTCTCTCTCTTTCTATGTTACTTTAAATAAATAAATAAAAATAAACCAAAAATTAAAAAAAACATAAAGTTAATACTAAACAATTCTGAGAATATTTACAATGTCACTTATCCATCCTCTATCAAGACATTGGTTGGTTGAGTTTTGCTTCCTCTTTTCAAAGGGACGGTTCTGAGCTGAACATAGACCTTTATATAACTGATTAAAAATGAGCCTCTCAAATAATTGTCTTGCACACATACTTTGATGAACCAGTCCTAAACATTTATAATAAGATATCCTTCTAACCATGAGAAATATAAAATTGGTATAGGTAAAGCTTCCTTCACACTGTGGTTGTTTTTCTGCCTTCAACCTATATCTCAGGTAAGAATGATGCACATCCAGTCATACAAACTTAAAAGTTCTGAGTCCGTTTTTGATACTGTCTCCTTTCTCGGTCTTCCCATAACAGCCACCAAACCCGATTGTATTTGTCTCTGCCTCCCTCCTCCATGTCCTGTTCTTCTCATGCCCTTGCTTCATGCTCAGCTACATCACACTGTGGATCATCCCAAGAGCCTCCTATCACATACTGTGACCTCACGAAGGTCTCAGAGCCAATTCATTTCCTACCCATCTGCCAAAGTAAGATTCTAATTATGAATCTAATTGGACTGTTACATCTGTATTTACTTCTGTCATTCGTGAACATTCTTATCATCTCTGCCATAGTCATGTTGTCAACAATGCACACATTATTGTATGTGTTTGGGGATGGGGGATAAACCACAGTGTCAACTCCATCTTCCAGAAAACTTTTGAGTTTATTTTGAAGCAGAGTCTCACTGTAGTCCAGGCTGACGAGGAAATCACTCTGTAGCTCTAAGCTGGCCTCAAACTCATAGTGATCCTCCTGCCACAGCCTCCCATGTGCTGGGATTAAAGGGACATGTCACCATACCCAGCCTTTCAGGAATATTGTAAAGCTACTTAGACATTTTCTGAATGTTTTTGTTACAATGTAATACAGTGGAAATTATGATAATGATATCATCACTTTCACTAGTGTCAGGTATCTGGTAGTTAGGGGGATTCTACGATTAAGCCCTTACCACTGGTTTCTTCCCCCTTACTTATTCTTATGATCATTAGTACTTTTCCTCAAAGTAGCATAATGTAGTAACTCGAGAATAATATGCCCCTCTTGCCTATACTTGAAACAGCTGCATTGTAATTTTATAATTATGAATTTCTAAATTAACATTTTGAATCTAGAACTGTTGAAAAATTCAATAAAAAGTGATATTACATATTTTCTTAGAAGATGATGGTGCCTTTCAAACTTATATACATATCTACATTCTTGCTCTGAGCCCCCCCACCATCCTGGGAGGAATTTTGGTATTATAACCCTGCTCTGTAGTGGAAAACAAGAGATCCCTGCCCTGCTCAATGTGGTATGGAAAAATATCTAACTACTTTTACCCACTGCCCCCCTACTTTGTAAGACCATCAGTAACTACCATAGTATTACTTAATGGTGAATGTTAAATAAGTGAATGGTGCTGGGAAGACAGCTTAGTCTGTAAAGTGCTCACCTTCTAAGCCTTAGGACCTGATTTCAGATCCCCCAAATCCGTGTTAAAGCCAGGTATGGTGGCATGCATCTGTTATCCCAGTGCTGGGTAGACAGAAACAGAAAGATGCTTGGGGTCTACTGGCTAGCTAGTCTAGCTAAATCTCTGAGCTCTGGATTCAGTGACAAACTGTGTTTCCAAATTAAATGAGAGCTGGCTATGGTGGTGCACACTTTTAATCCCAACATTCAGAAGGCAGAGGTAGGAGAATTGCTGTCAGTTCAAGGCCAACCTGAGACTACATAGTGAATTCCAGATCAGCCTGGGCTAGAGTGAGACCCTACCTCAACCCCCCACCAAAATAAATAAATAAATAAATATATATATATATATATATATATATATATATATATATATATATATATATACACATATATATGAATTAAATTGAGAGACCAACTGAGGAAGGCACCCAAAATAGCCTGTAGATGAATTCATACATAAATGCACATGTACCCTCCCAAATGTGCGCCCAAACCACAAGCATATACATCCACATGACACGTGCACACAGTCGCATGCAAAGTTTGTTTTACAGAATGAGTTTGGTAGAACTAAGTGACAAGTACCAATGATGTTCCACAGACTGTTTCAAATCTGATGGAAACTCTATAAATGTTTCTTAACTTGATCAAATTTCTTGTCTTCCTTAATTGACTTAGTGAAGCATCTATATATTTTATTTTCCTGCATTTAATATGTACTACTTCTCCTTGATGGAAGTTTTCTAGAAGGTAGAAGTGACACATTTTACTGCCTCCTGGACTCTGTTTGGAGTCACATAGTCAATGGTATGCATTCTTGCTGAATCATGGTGATAGACATAATTTCACCATTCTTGAAAGCATTTTCTGTTCTTTAATTTCAATAGTAATTAAGTTGTTAAATGTGTAGGTATAATAAGAAACATTACTGGCAGCAATATACTTTCCTAAACAGTAATTTGAAGGATTATAAAATTGAGACTCTTCTATAACTATATTAATGCCTACCATTAGGTTCAATGTCAACCAGAGTATCTCTCCTGGCTGGTAGAAAGAAATCATTCTTAGGATCCAATAAATTATAGCATACTAAGAAAAAATAGTATGAGTCCTACAGATTCCTCTGACTAAGCTTCCATGGTGTGTATTTTACTAGAAAGTTGCCTTGCAGCACAGGTGACCTGCACACCATTCTAACTGCTGAGAAAGTTTGATAACTTGGGCCTCTGAGAAGATGTTTGGAAACCTTCCCAGTTCATGTGCAGTTTAAGCTGGAGGGAGCAGAGTGATAATTAATAAAGTGCCAGCCTGTATAATTGCAGGAACTGTAAAAGATACTAAAATGTTGTTACCAAAGGCACCAACCCACCTGTGAAAGCGTGAAGTTAATTTGTGTGAAGAACATCACAAGGGGGTGGATGGGGAAGAAGGAGGTGAGAACTTTTTCAAATAGTTCAGAATTTAGACAGAAGCTTTCTACCAAAAAAAAAAAAAAAAAAGAAAGGAAGAGAGGGCAAACAAAACAAAACAAAACAAAACAAAAACAAAAAAACACCTTCAGATAGTGAGATAGTACAAAACTTAGGAAAATTGCCCTTCCTGGATTCTCTTGTGATGTGTTTTTCTTTGACCATGAGAAAACTTAGAAATGATGATATTAGAGCTTTCTAGACCCTGTAGCCACAATTAATGACGCTGTCCTTGTAAGAGGATTTTAAATAATAATAGGTTTTATGATACTGTCTCCTTAGTCATTTCATACCAGAATAGGATATCTCCTATTACTGTTGTTGGGAGAAAGTGATGGGAATTAGGTATAAGATAGCCTTCATTTTATAGGTAGGTAATGTTACAGGCCCAAAGGGAATAAACAGATGTCAACATGTCCTAACAGAATCGTTGAACATGTGGATTTTATTATGAATTTTATATTACTAATGATAAGTCCAAAAGACATAACTGGGAACTAAAATTCAAACATCCTGATTCACTAAGATGTCAGCTGACCACCAGCCTCTCTTTTTGTTTTACTTCTTGGTTCTTCTGCCATCATGGGACTTTTTGGAAGGTCATTTTCCACCTAGAAGAACCCACAGTCCTTTGCCTAACTCATGTAGACTCCATGTCCATTTAAAGTAACCAACCTTGGGCTGGAGAGATGGCTTAGCAGTTAAGCGCTTGCCTGTGAAGCCTAAGGACCCCGGTTCAAGGCTCGGTTCCGCAGGTCCCACGTTAGCCAGATGCACAAGGGGGCTCACGCATCTGGAGTTCGTTTGCAGAGGCTGGAAGCCCTGGCGCGCCCATTCTCTCTCTCCCTCTATCTGTCTTTCTCTCTGTGTCTGTCGCTCTCAAATAAAAAAAAAAAAAAAAAAAAAAAAAATTAAAGTAACCAACCTAATCCACCCAGGGTCTGAGAAGTCCTGATTCAAGTCACCAGTGTGGTCACTCACTTGACAACCCTTTCAATGTGAGAACTTTCTACATTATTTTTTTTTTTCTAAAATGAAAGCTTGCTTTCTGAGCTTGCCATTCAAATCTCAGTACTTGCCATTCTTAATGGCACATAAGACATCAACTCAAGAAAACAGAAATTGGATGATGTTGAGTTCTCAAACCTAAACTAGATTTCCCATAGGCCAGTCTCATACCGTGATGACTGAGAAATATGGTAGAGCAATGATGATACCTGGTTCGTGAATTTCCCCAGGGACTATTGAGAACTCTTAATAATTATAATGATCTCAGGAATTTTCCTTCTATAGATGATTAATGACTGACTAGTGCTAATATAGTTATTCTTTCCATTAGTTTTCTTAATAAATATTTCATTTGTTTGCTTGCAGAAAGAGAGAGGAGGGGATGGGTATGCAAGGGCCTCTAGCCACCACAATCAAACTCCACAAACTTGTATCACCTTAGTGAATCAAAACTGGGTCATTAGGCTCTGCAGGCAAGCACCTTAACCACTGAGCCATATCTCCAGCCCATATTTATATTACTTTTGAAATACCTCTTTTGAAAATGCAAAGCAACATTTTGGCAGACTTTCCTGCTAGTAATCACCATGACATTTTCTGAAACATTGTATATGTAGATAGTACTCATAGCTTACCTTGGTGCAAAATTTCCAAGTCTCAGCATTGCCATTCGATGGCCTGTCACCCTAACCACTCTATTCCCTTTGTATATCTGACTCAGGGTTTCAAAGCTTATATCTCTCCCAGAACAATACTCAGAAAATATTAAATAAAAAAAATCAGCAATTTATTGTTTTAACATAGGTCCTGTTCTTTACTTCAACAAATTAAAAATGAAAATACTAAGTTTTCAAATTAAAATGTAGACCAGAACCAGAAGAACTGTTGTAGAGTCCTCTGTTGTGTCAATGTCAGAATTTGCTATATGATAGAAAATGTTTTCTGTAAATAATGAAAGATACTTTTTACTACTCAACAATTTAAAAGAGTTTGTGGATCTCTATGCCTAGGTATAGCTTTATTAACCCCTCATTCTTTCTGAATGTTGAATAACCTGTGATTTGTGTACCTGTATATAGTTTGCATGCATATGTGCTTGTCCATAGGTGGCTGGGCACATGTGCGTGGGTGTATGTGTCTAATGTTTGCATTTGTATGTGGAGTCCAGAAATCACCATCAGATTGAATATAGTTTTCCAGAGATGGGGTCGGGTAGCTTTGTTAGGCAGCTAGGGTGACTGGGCCCCTGAGAGTATCATTACAGAGATCAAAGTATGATCTGACTTCTTATCTCTTCCTAGATCTGTTTTTTTTTTTTTTTTTTAATAACCTGGGCTCCTCCCAGGAGGGCAGAATTTCCTAGGATTTAAAGCTAATCTGTTCAGCTCCCAGAACTTAGTGTCATGACTAGCTTCTTCCTGAGCTAGCCCCAGCCCAGACCAATCAGCTATCTTTCTTCTCTTGGCAGCCTGCTCATCACTCCTAGTGAGTTTCTACATAGGCTCTTCACCTCCCTCTGCCTTCCACCTGGCTGTAAGCTCTTTATATTTTCTTTTCTGTTCACACTATGGTTTTTCCAGGCTCATCATGTGTTCTCTAAGGCCACATAGGTGTGTTTGTTTTCCTTCCTTTGGTTCTCTACATATGTAAATAAATATAATAATTTAACAATTAGCCTTCCCAGTTTGGTTTGCCCAATTCAACCATGAACCCAGGGTTTGGAGGTCAAGAACTTTTATGAGCCCCAACACCAGTGTCTCTGACTAAACTCAGAGCTCATCTATTGGTTATACTTGCTAACCAGAAAATCCTGGAGTGTCTTCTGTCTCTACCACCCAACATTGGATTACGGGTGTGTGCTGCCATACCCAGCATTTTACATGTGTTTTGGACAAACAAACTCAGATTTTATGCTTGTGTGGCAAGTATTTTACCCACTGAGCCATTTGCTCAGCAGTAATCTGTACTTGCTATCCTATCCAATGTAGTTCGGGACCATGAGGTTAAAAGGAAGAAAGGTAAAGAAGGAATAAGTAACCCCAACTTCAACTTCAGCCTCTTCTGTTTTCCATAAAAAGCATCTTGTGAACACTGTCCTGAAATAAGTTGTCAAATTTATTTATATATGTATTTCTTAGCAAATACCACCCAGGTTCATTTCCCCAGTACCAAAGTAAAGCAAAATGCACAAGGTGGCTCATGCTTCTAGAGTTCTTTGGAGTGTCTAGATGCCCTGATGCACCCATTCTCTATCTCACTCTAAAATAAATTGATAAAATATCATACAGTCTATTTTTTTTAAGTTTATATTATTTATTTTTATTTACATATTATATTACATATTTTGGTTATATATCAATTCAATTTACCTGTCTCATTTTTGGAAATAAATTAGACAAATTCATCTGTTTCAAATATAATAAATATAATAATTTCTTCATATTTAATATATTTCTCTTTTCTTTGTATTTTAAATTACTTCTGGCACATGGACTGCTCAATTATTAACCTCTAAGCTCACAGTTTATCAGGTGCATCACAGTTACAGGAGTTGTCACCTGGCATCAAATATGTCAGCTATATATTTGTGTTTTAATCTGTTTTACTCTGAGAGTTTAAATGTGCCTTCTTTGAATATGAGTGTTCAACTGTTAAAACACAATAGATTAGACAGGAAATTGTGACACACAGAATGTTAAAATATTATTTCTTTCAAGTAATCAATTAATTGATTGATATGCATATGTGTGTGTGTTTGGGAACATAAGGGAAAATGAGACACGTGCCACTTTTTGTGTCTGAATTTATGTGACTGGAGAATTGAACTTAGGCTGGAAGTCTTTAAAAGCAAATATTTTTAATATCTGAGCATCTCCCTAGACCCAACATTTCTTTTGATTAGCACAGCAAGCAAAGATAAAAGTAATTTGAATACTTAAGAATTTCAATGATCTACGTCTCTTCCTCCTCCTCATTATTATTATTATTATTAATTTGTCTCAGACTGGCTTCAAGCTCACTACAAATCCTCCTGCTTCATCATCTAACTGCTGAGGCCTCACTAACCTCCCTTAATACTTTTTCTTAATGATACAAGATTAATTTATTTTTAAAAAAGCAGCATGTATAAAGATATACTGGCACTTCTTTTGTACTTGTTTACTATGATGCTTCAAACTTTATATAATCTTTATACATGCATATGTCTCTAAATGAGAATGTCCATTTCAAATTGTAATGATGAAAATTGTGACTTTAAAAATATCTCTATATCAAAACACAGGCTAATTCCTCTGTGATTCAATCTTTAAAATAATATTTCTCTCTTTTTTTTCTTTTTCTAGGTAACATTCAAAGCATCCAGACATTCAGTGTCACCTGACTTAATGTATGTCCTTCTGGCTTATGATGTCAAACAGGTAATGAAGAGAACTTTCTTGAGAAAGTGTTTCTTTGGTTTGCAAGAGTGACAGGCCATGGTGTTATTAGGAATGGCTGGGGCACACTAAGGGCTACTTACCACAAGAGGTGGTTGCAGCAGTTAGATTTGGCTAGCAACTCTTTGGAAAGCTTGCCTGCTCGGGTGCCAGTGGTGAATGTGGTGAATGTGTCAGAGTTTAGCAAATGCAATAAACATATGTGTAAATTTTTCTGAATGAGCTCACTACCTACCTGCACATTCTGGCTTTATGTGTATGTAGCAGAGAGAATTCTTTCTGGTTGTGTTCTGAGTTGCAGGACAGATTGGGAAAACCTTGCTTCAGCAGAGGTCATTAGGTACTGTGGCAGCATCGGAATATAAGCTGCATAGACCTAGACAGTTTTATAACTGGGGCCATCAAGAAATTGGCTCAGACCCAACAAAATTGTTCTAATTGCAATTGTCATTATTCCCTGTCAGTCTAGAAAACAAGTACAACATGCATATGACCATTGAAAATTTTGTACATAGATGTAATTTGCACAGTTAGGCAGCCAAGGAAGTGTTAAAAGGCAATACAGCATATTATTTTCTGTAGAGAACAAATGATTGGAAATCACTGGAGAAAGTTTTATGAGCTTTAAGACAGACAATAAAAATTTATGGACTTAATGCAGGAAGTCTCACAATGCATAGAAAGCCTTCAAGCACATGAAATTTCACAGCTCAAAGGACCTGCTATTTGATGGTGTTAGTCTTTTGGAATATACATCATCTGCTATGGATTTTAAAGTGTATACTCTTTGCTTAAGATAACATATGAAAAAGATGGAAAGATTTTAATGAAAGGCATATGTTCCTGTTATATACTGTGGCCTCCTTTCTTATATGGTATTGTGCTGTCTTCATTTGTAGGTTTTGCAAGTCATGTGTTGCATTAAAAAATCCTTGACCTTTATACATAAAAGCATTGGAAGATGTGAAGAAGTTACAATAAGTACATTATCTAAAGAATGTAAATTTGAATAGACTTCTATGTTGAACTGATAATTAACTTTTAAAATCAAATATCAAGCTGGGTGTGGTGGCACCTGCCTTTAATCCCAGCACTTGGGAGGCAGAGGTAGGAGGATCACTGTGAGATCAAGGCCACTCTGAGACTACAGAGAAAATTCCAGGTCAGCCTGAGCTAGAGCAAAACCCTACCTCAAAAACAAGACAAAATAGCTGGGAGTGGTGGTGCATGCCTTTAATCCCAGCACTTGGGAGGCAGAGGTAGGAGGATTGCCATGAGTTCGAGGCCACCCTGAGAGCCCATAGTGAATTCCAGGTCAGCCTGGGCTAGAGTGAGACCCTACCTCAAGAAACAAAAAACAAAAAAAACAAAACAAACAAACCATATATATATGTATATATATGTATATGTATATATATATATATATATATACATATACACACATATACATACACATATACATATACATACACATATATAATTTTTCATGATTCATTTTGTGTTTGAATAAAATATAAAGATATGGGTTAAATGAGGATGTTTCTATTTTATTGTAGGATTTTGTTTATTTGTTGTTGTTTTTCATTCCTCTGCTTTTGTCCTATATCCCTCCCACATTATTTTCTTTATATCTACAGATATCTAACTAATCCAGCATTACTAACTGAAAAGATCTCCTTTCATTCGTTCAACTGCTTTTACACTTTTTCTCATACATGGTTACTACATACAGAGTTCCAGATACCCTTTCATTAATCCAATGTCTATAGTTCTGGGATTAAATGTATGTGCTACCATGCAGCTCCTACACAGGATTTTTGAGGAGTGCTTTCATTTGAATTTAAAATGATCCCATAGGCTCATGTATTTAAACATATGGTTTCAAGCAGGTAGTTGATGCTGTGGGATAAGAGAGTGAGATGCTTCATGAGGTAGAGCCCTGCGGGAGAAAGTAGGTCACTGGGGGAGGGGCACACTAAGGGCTACTTACCACAAGAGGTGGTTGGAGCAGTTAGACTTGGCTAGCAACTCTTTGGAAAGCTTGCCTGCCTGGGTGCCAGTGGTGAATGTGGTGAATGTGTCAGGGTTTAGCAAATGCAATAAACATATGTGTAAATTTTTCTGAATGAGCTCACTACCTACCTACACATTCTGGTTTTATGTGTATGTGTTCAATCCCATTTCCTGCTGCTATCTATATTCCTGGGTGAAGTGTGAAGAGTGCCTATCATTCCTTCCCCACCATAATGGGCAGTTTTAAGATAAGCCAAAATAAACTCTTTTCTCCCTTTGATTTCTTTGCTCAGGTATTTCCTTATAGCAATGAGAAAGTAGTCAACACCAGATGGTGTGGTGGTCGTTGCGGGGAGGAACAGGAATATTCTGCGACATTGTTTGGGAGACATAAAACTAGAGAAAGAATCCTTAAATTGTAAACTAGAAGCATAATCCATGAAATGAAAAATCTATTGTGCTGTGAAAGAAAGAAAAACTTCACTATGATAATGAAAATTCAAGCTACGGTCTAAGGGAAAATATTTGCAATAACATTTTAACTAAGAGCTTATATTCTCAAAACAGAACAATAAAAAGCAACAAGGAAACTGCTCTACAATGTGAAAATAGACCCAGACCTGAAAAGACATTAAAAAAAAAATGCTATCCACCAGGCCAATCATCTCTAGCACTAGGTGAAAGCACATTAATACCATAATACATCACTGTTTACCCAACACAATGGCTGAAACTAAAAATAGTAATTATTATTGTGGTAGTTTGAATAGATGGCCCCCAATATATTCAGTTTGTAGTTTGCATCTACAGCCACCTGGCTGGAGGCCTATCACTGTGTAGATCTTTAGGTGTGGTGGTGGGTTTCAGATTTCAATCTAAAGATATGCAAAGTGCGCCTAGCTGGAGTTCCTGAAGTGTGCTATGTTATGTGGCTTTAGGCTTGTGATTTTCTCTCTCAGCTTGGACCTGTGAAGGCATGCCAGCTCCTTTGGCCATTATGGAACTTCCCCTGGATCTGTAGGCTTCAGTAAATATCCCTTCCTCCATAACTGTGCCTGGCCTGGAAGTTAATCTCAGCAAATTGAAGCTGTCTGCTACAGATCTTGGTACCAAGGAGTGGGCTGAGATGTACCTGACCATGTGGATGTTGATCTTTTGGAACCTTTGTTTTAGAGGAATAGGCATGGACTTTGTGCTTGCAACTGAAGATGCCTTCTGGAGTGGTAGGCCAAGTTTAATGGACTATTTTGATGAGAGTTTGAGAATGCTAAGTGCAGGCTATATTGAACTTCATGGCTTGGGTTATGAGCTTTCAAAGGGGAAGGAAAGACAACAGACGACTTTGTTGGAACTGGGCTACTGGCACAAGGGCTGGCTGTGTTCTGCTGCTGAGGCCCAGAAAGTTTGATCAAGGTTAAATTTGTTATGGACTGATGTGCTTGGCTAAAGATATTGGACTGAGAGATTTAAGATTTTAAGTTGGAAAACCTCAAGCAAGTTAAAATTACAGGCACTGAGACTGGTTTAAGATTAGTAAACCTGCTATAGTGAAATACATTAGCAATCTTAAGGAAAATGGTCCAACTGCTTTATATTAAAACAATGAAAACTATGCCTGAGAAAAGACTATCATAGAAATGCAAACTCTTTTGGAAAGAGTTGACTGGAGAAGGAACCTGCTTTTCAAGGTTAGGATTTATTTTGTCCCTGAATTAAGAATATGGGTATGTCTTGCACACCTGGTATTGGATTCAGAAGCATGAAAAATTCTAGGAGTGGTGGTGAATTGCCACAGATGCAGGAGCCACTGCTGACATGTGGCATGAGGCAGGGTCTGATGTCCTGATAGGCTGAAAGTTCCTTTGGAAGACGGACCTTGGTTTGCACAAAGGCCTGAAGATGTTTTGGATATACCAGGACTGTGCAAGGGCTACCATAGAGTGCCCTGTTGGCCTGGGATGGAAGTGTTACCTAGCTACTCTGCCCAGCTGGAGGGGCGGAATTGGAAAGTCTGGAGATTGGCAATCTCTAGTTATATTGAACTTGAACTGCAGAAGTTTGATGTTTGTTTGATGGGTGGTTGAATTTTCATTGTTTTAGTCTTTTTGCTATGCCTTATACCAGTTGAAAATGTTTACTCTGTACCTTTATATGTTGGAAATATTTAACTTGTTTGATTTAACAGGACTTACTATCTTAACTTGGTCAAGACTGTAGGGATGTGGGATGGTTATAAATCTATTGGGAGTCAAGAACGGAATGTGGTGGTTTGAATAGATGGCCCCAGTATATCCAGTTTGTTATTTGTTTGTAATTTGCATCTGCAGTCACCTGGCGGGAGGTAGTGTCACTGGGTGGATCTTAAAGTGTGGTGGTAGGTTTCAGATTTCAATCTAAAGATATGCAAAGTGTGCCTAGCTGGAGTTCCTGAAGTGTGCTGTGCTGTGTGGCTTTAGGCTTGTGCTTCTCTCTCTTTCTCTGCTTGGTCCTGTGAAGGCTGGCCAGCTTCTTCTGCCATTATGGACCTTCCCCTGGATATGTGGGCTTCAATAAATATCCCTTCCTCCATAACTGTGCCTGGTCTGGAAGTCCATCTCAGTGAACCAGAAGCTGTCTGCTACAATTTTCGTAAACACTACCCAAGTATAGAAAACTTACAGGAAAACTTGTATCATTCTGTCTTTGCTATTGATGGTATGTTTAAAAAAAAGGTTTTGAAACATGTTTGGGAATGTGTTTAAAAATCAAACATGAGGGGTGGAGAGATGGCTTAGCAGTGCAGTGCTTGCCTGTGAAGTCTAATGACCCCCGTGTGAGGCTTGATTTCCCAGGACCAACATTAGCCACATGCACAAGGGGGCACAAGCACCTGAAGTTTGTTTGCAGAGGCTGGAGGCCCTGGTGCACCTATTCTCTCTCTCTCTCTTTCTCTCTCTCTCTCCTCCTCTTTCTCTCACTGTGTGCTTCTCTCAAAGAAATAAAATAAAAATATCAAAACAAAAAAAAAAATCAAACATGAGCTAGTGCCAAACACTTCTTGTCTGACCTAGAAGAGCAATGCTTAGCCACTATTTTCAAGGAAATTGCTTAACTACGTTTGAAAAGTGAAAAGACATTGTGTTTTTTTCACATTTCAAGTAATATCATTAATGATTCGCCTGCAACACAGAAACTGAAGCTGCTATATCACCTTTTTTTTTTGATTATTTATTTATTTATTTTTGCTTGTCCTATGTGTGTGCATGATGTGTTCACACATGTTTTGTGTGTGCATAGGTGCCATCGTGTGAACATGGGGGCCGGAAAGCAGCTTTGAGTGTTGCTTCTCACTTTGCACCTTGTTTGAAGCAGGGTCTCTTGCTCACCACTGCACTGGCTGCACCTCTTGGATGACTATAAGACAGCTGGAATTACATACATGTACTAATACATCTGGCTTTAGATAGGCTCTGAGGATCCAAACTGAGGTCTTCACACTTACACACCAAGCTCTTTACTGATGCATCTCCCCAGTTCGCACCTTATTTTTAAATAGATCACTGGAGTAGTTTACATTAGTTGTGTTTTTTCATGAAAAATACCATAAACAGTAAGTATAAACCTACATTAACTTAGCCTAAACAGGTCAAGGCAACAAAACTAATCACAAAGATATATCCCTATGGACCAATTTTCATTTTCTTATATGCATTTTGTATCTTTAAAAGAAAGGAGGAATACTTTCAATTATTTGGAACTGTGTGGAAACTAGTGCTTTAATGAATGAAAATTATCAAATTGTATTTCACAATTATTTAACACTTTAAATACTTGCCTTGATATGAATCTCTCTCTCTCTCTCTCTCTCTCTCTCTCTCTCTCTCTCTCTGTGTGTGTGTGTGTGTGTGTGTGTGTGTGTGTGCGCAAGGTTGAAACTTCTCCTTCAAGAAACATAAAATCAGACTTAAGTAAAATAACAAAGCCCACCATAATTGCCACCCTAGACTATGTTACACAAGGGATAATGCCAAAAAACAGAGAGAGTTTCCACTGAGGTGATCATATTGGAAAGGGTTGCATATGTTGGGCTTTGAAGGACAGAGAGGTGAAGTTGAATAGGAAAATATTCCAGATGGGCAAACACCATGGAACTTCCTGGAAGCAGCATGAAGTTGCTAAGGGAGACAAGTCAATGTATTCCAACCTGCCCAAAGCTGACAATTTAGAAATAAACATCTATAAATTTGGTTGAGTACCAAATGATAGAGAGCTGTCAATATGCAGTTTATATTAAAATAATAATGTGAAGTCAGTGTTAACTTCATAGTAAGTGAATGTCAAGATTATCTGGAAAAATAACAGATTTATGAGAGACAATTATGGAAATGGGAACTCAAATCTTTGTCATCTCTCTAGTAACTAAGTGTTGCAAAAAATGTTCAGAGATTTGTGTAATTTATACATCTTATGTAATAAAATGAACCATGATCTTTATAACTTTTAAGTTTTGGAAATTTTTCTCAACTATATAATTATATATATATATATATATATATATATATATATATATATATATATATATAAAATAATGTGGGGATAATATGATCCAGAGAGCTGATTGGCTAGCCAGTATTACTGGCCCAGTGAGTATAACTTCAGTGTACGACCCAGTCCCAAAATACAAGTGGAAAGCAATTGAGGAAGACACCCAGCATTGACCTCTGAACTCCACATGCATGCACAGCTTTTGTTGTTGTTAGTTTCATATATTTTTTGAGGTAGAGTCCCACTGTAGCACAGCAATCCTCTTATCTAAGCCTCCTTATTGCTAGAATTAAACGTGTGAGCTACCACACCCACCTATTAGGCTTTAACATATTTTTATCTATTTATCTGAGAAAAAGAGGGGAATGAGGCATGAGCATATCAGGCTGGCCTCTTGTCCCTGCAAATGTACTCCATTTTGTGTGTCTGCCTTCACAGGTCAATGCTGGGTGTCTTCCTCAATTGCTTTCCACTTGTATTTTGGGACTGGGTCGTACACTGAAGTTTTACTCACTGGGTCAGTAATACTGGCTAGACAATCAGCTCTCTGGATCGTATTATCCCCACATCTTCAGGGCTGAGACAACAGGCACATGCCACCATAGCCAGCTTTGAAGTGGGTGTTCAGGGGCTGAACTCAGGTCCTCATGTTTGTGCAAGAAACACCTTACCAATAGAACCTTCCTGGGCTGCAAATCCTTTGCTCAACTTTTGTTTTGGTCTCCTTATTAGTGACTTTTAGGAACTAGAGGTTTTTTTTTTTTGTTGTTGTTTTTGTTTTTTTAATGTTTTTGATACCAAGCCTTTGTCTGACTTGTGTTTCATATATATTTTCTCTAACTTGGTATGTGTCTTTGTCCTCTTCTTTATGCACATGATTTTAAATAGTATATTAGAATATATTTCAAAATATAAGGTCATAAGGTTATCCTTTTATAGTTTTCTTTTTTTTTTCTTCTAAGAGTTTTATAGTTTTAAGTGTTTCCCATAACTCTTTCCCACCCAATGCTAGGGATTAAACTCTAGATTGTATGCATTTGGGGCAAACTATCTACCATTGAGCTATAGCACCAACTCAAATCTTATATTTAGCTGAGCTTGTTGAGGTATTTTGATTTAGAATATATATATATATATATATATATATATATATATATATATATATATATATATATATATATATATATATATTTTGTCTATTGGGTAAGACAGAGATCCTGCTATCACATATTCTAATACTCACACTGTATTTTGAAAACTTTTCACCCCAAAATTTACATTGTTCTATAATTTCCCAAGGCAATCTCTGCCCTGCTTATTTCTGTCTTTATCAAGTGGGGCTAAGTCTTAAGGAAAAACAAATAATACTTTAACTTTTAAACTCTGCTTAGTGTCACTGTTCTTAAGTATGTACTTTGTATATCCACCTTCACCACAAAAATAGCAGTAGAGGTGACTTGACAACACAGGACTGAGTCTATCTCTGGCTGTGTACGTCTGGCATTCTCACTCTTGGCTACAGCTAGATTTACCAGGAGAGATTTGAAAATTAGTGATGTTTCAATTTTACCTGGCAGAGACTAACAAAGTTGCTCAGCATTTAGCGCCAACTTTGGAGTTTTTCAAACTCCACAGAGTACTGCAGCACTCTGTCAAAGTTGGTCAAACAGTCTTTATTACCTTTTGAAAACTTCTATATCTCAAAGGAAAGAGTAGAACTGGCAAAAAAAAAAGAAAAAGTCTTTTCATAAAACACCTATACTAAGTTACTAAGTCAAAGTGTCTGCATGCGTACCTGTAGCAGTACAACTTCTGTTTATATCAATTTGTTTGAGATGCATCAATACAAAGGTTAAGGAGTTTTTCCTAACTTGTCTAACACAATGAAGTTTGAGAAGTTTTTTTTTTATTATTATTTTGTATTTTTCTGTGTGTATTTGTTTGTTTTTGTTTTTATTTTTTAACTGGAAGCCATGTTCTCAATGCTCAGGGCAGCCTAGGAATGTAGAAATGCAAATTCGGTAGTCCCAGTCCATACCTACTGAAGCAGAAACTGAGGTGGGGCCCAGAAATCTGTTATGGCAAGATTTCAGGCAATGTCGGTGTTTATTCATGACTGAACCACTAGCTTAGCGGAACCGTGTGTTCACGCCATAGGTGTCTGCCAGAGAGGTGAGCTCAGCTGTCAGAATCTGTGCAGATATGGATCAGGAACAAAGATTCAGACAGACACCCATTTACAATAGGCTGCCCACACACATGTCTTAGTGCTTCATAACTATTCTTTTCCTTGCTTCAATATCTACCTTTTTCTGTATAAAGTTGGACAGCGCTATGGCTTCAATTAGCCAAGCTCATACTTCATCTGCCAGTTAACAATTACTTTATCACACTGAGTTATGTGCCTAGCCCTGTTAATGCTTTTTTCAATATCATGTTATGATGTCAATATTATGTCTCATGTGTGTGAGTGATTGTATGAGTACAGGCCTGCCCAACACATGATGTGTGCACGGAGGTCAGAGGGCAGCATTTGGGTCTGTCCTCACCTCATTTCAGACAAGGTTTCTCACTGTGGATTTTCATTTTGATGTTCTGTGCTATGCTTTTCCTGAGCTTCCAGGAAACTCTCCTGCCTCCCCCTCTCCCTCCCATCTTGTAAGCAGCACCTGTTGTTACAGAAGCTTCCACAGTTGATATCTTATTTATCTGGAGTCAGGGGATCAAACTCAGGTACTCAAGCTAGAGCAGCAAGCTTCATCCACTGATCTTCTTCTCAACCCCATGCTTCAGGTTCTGTTGACTTGAAACACATAAAAATTTGCACATATTATCGATATGACATGATTTTTAAAGATTTATTTATTTATTTGAGAGACTCAGAAAGAGAGAGAAAGAATGGGCATGGACGGGGCCTCCAGCCATTGCAAACGAACTCCAGACTCATGAGTCCCCTTGGGTATCTGGCTTATGTAGGTCCTGGAGAATCAAACCAGGGTACTTTGGCTTTGCAGGTAAATTCTTTAACTGCTAAGGCATCCCTCCAGCCCTATAGAAGCTTTTTTTTTTAATAAACCAAATACATCCATGCCATTATGATTCAGACTTAAAAAGTAGAGTTTTGCTGTATCCATTACAAGGGAGATGACTATCTCCATCTTTACTGCTTAGATCATCTGGTGTACATTATATAAAAATACTCATATAGTTCCTATGCATATATGCACATATGCATAACTGTACTTTATGTAATGAGATTCATAGGGTACATATACATATACACACATGTATATTTATGCTTAATGTAAATAATTCTTTACAATATACACACATTATACAATAAGGAGGGCCCTTAGTGGAGTGGAAACAGGGAGGCAGGGTGGAGGGAAATCATGGAACCAACATATGTCCATACAAAGTTTCTACTTAATAAAAAAGTATATTTATACACACACACATACGCACCTATACAAATGGATATACCTGGACACATACACACACACAAACACACACACACACGTCATGTTTTATACATAATATCTTTTAAAAGACAAACATAAAGTTGAACCAAAAATTCTTTGAGCCTTTATATCTTATTTGTAGTGTTCTTAATGCTTGCATTTAAATTGCTGACAAGTCAACAGATTGTTACTTTACACTGTCCACTTCTTCCTTCCTATGTCTTACGTTAGTGATCAGAAACTAATTAAATTTACTGTTGCCTCATAGTACTGGTCCTTTTAAATTAATATTACAAAGATCTGTGTGACAAGGAGCCCTTTCTGAAATCAAAAATCATAGTTTAGGGCTAGAGAGATCGCTTAGTCAACAAGGCACTTGTTTGCACAGCCTATGGACCCATGTTTGATCTCTCTCCACACCACATGTAAGCCAGACACACAAAGGTGAGGTATGCGCAAGGTTTCACATGCCCATTAGGTAGCACAAGCATCTGGAATGTGATTGCAGTGGCTGAATCTCTGGTGTGCCAATTCTCTCGCACGCTCTCATCTCTCTCTCTCTCTCTCTCTCTCTCTCTCTCTCTCTCTCTCTCTCTTTCTCTTGCTTTCCTTAAAAAAATAAAATAAAATCATAGCTGAAAGGTGAACTTACTCCATCTTTGTCTAATAATGAAGGGAGCTTAACTATTTACCCATATTTTATCTGGCACATTGCTATGTGCACTCCAACTCAATGTTCAGCAGAACAGACTCTTAACTCCTGTGTAGTTCTGGTGATGAATGCTTCTTTATGATGGCGATCTATCTTAACTAAGAAGCAATCACTACAAAAGGAATCCAGCATGCACCATGGCTTGAGAATGTAACTCTCTCTCAAGTGGATGATCTAATTAAACCCTGGGCCTTGCTCCTTCAGTGCTTCACATTGCAGAGACATCTCCTAAAGTCAGTGGATGATCTAGGCTGTTAAGCTTTATACCCTTGGGGTGCACTGGTGTTTTGAATAAACCTATTAATGATAAACTATGAGGAAATACAGTCTCGATAAGTGACAGTATTTTAATATATGAGACTTCTAGTTCATCCTGAAGCACCTACGTCTTATAATAGTCATAAAGTGTGCACTTTTGTATCTAGAGTAGCTGAACTGACTTCCTGGTCCTCCTTATGAAAAGAGGAGGCAGGAAGTATGTTAGAATCATTTATACACACATACACATATAAATATATACGTAGAAACATCAAAAAACTAACAATATTAAAAAAAAACTCTTAAAGGGGAAGGAAAGGAGAGAAGGAAGACAAAAAAAGGAAATAATAATCTGAGAATGATATTAGAGGTAGTATTTGAAATTTCTTTTTTTTTTTTTTTTGCGACAGCTATCAATGCATTTATCACAAATGACACCACACACTTTGAAATGGCATTGTCTTCTAATGGTCTGTAGATATTGTACAAACCCAGGAAGAAATTGTTTTCTACAGCTTGTCATATTTTTTTTAAATTTTTTATTTATTTATTTGAGAGCGACAGACACAGAGAGAAAGACAGATAGAGGGAGAGAGAGAGAATGGGCACGCCAGGGCTTCCAGCTTCTGCAAACGAACTCCAGACGCATGCGCCCCCTTGTGCATCTGGCTAACGTGGGACCTGGGGAACCGAGCCTCAAACCGGGGTCCTTGGGCTTCACAGGCAAGCGCTTAACTGCTAAGCCATCTCTCCAGCCCCAGCTTGTCATATTTTAAATGTTCACGTAGATTTGGGTCAGAAATATCCACAAATAAACATGAGGTCACTTCTTTAGTTCAATAAATCCCTTCTTATTTCTGGTATTTATTTTTTCCATTATATTATTCTATTATATTAGTATCTTAGAAGTTAAAATGACCTACCTCATATTATAATATTAATTAGCAGAAATCTACTCATATGAGTTCTGCAAAATATTACTAGATTTAATATGGAGAAAAAATAAAGGAAGTCTATATGTAGAGAGAAAATATTAGATTGAATTACAGTTACATGAGCACTCCACACTAAGTCTTCATGTAAGTTTTAATAAATGACCATATAATTCATCAAGTGGAGGAAAATATATTTACTCCATAATATTTTCTTCCACTTGATGGATTATACAGGCTACTTCTATTAAATTTGGCACAAATTAACCTGCTTACACATCAGTTTTTCTTTTCCATAGATCACATTATAGTAACATAGGACCAAAAATAAAACATAAATTTGGAAAATTGTCTATGCAGTAAGATATTGTCCTATATGCCTAATACTGTATTTATGCCAAATTTAGTGGTAAAAAGGAATTTATTGTGATAATATATAGTGTTAGGAAATCTGGAAGGACTTGGCTAGGCAAAGTCCACATGGGGCTCTTATGTGACTGACGGCAGATGTGGGAGCGAGAGTCTTCAGGTGGCATAAATCAGCTAGGGAAAGGGCAACCAAACCCATCCCTTCACATGCAGGCAAGCTGACCTGGCTGTTGTGAGAGCTCGCGATTCTCCATGTGGCCCTCTCCATGGGATACGTGAGCACTGACTGTCCACCTGGCCTGGCATCTGGCTTTTCACAGAACAGTTGATTTGACAGAGCCAGGTAGAGTCTGCAATGCCCCCATTTTAATAATCTGGTCTTAAAATTCATGAAACGCACTGCCGTCATAGTCTGTCCATCACGTAGAAGCAGCTGTGCTTCCTGGTGGAAGTTGAGACACTAAAATCACTGGCCATCACTTCAGAAATGAAGGGACACATAGTGTGAAGGCTTTGGACAGTACACCGTGAACCCCTGCTGTATTACCTGCCTGTTCTATGCTGAATGTTAGTGAAGAGAGGCAGTTCTGAAGCTGGCTGAACAGACACACCCATAGAATTTTTGTTTTTAACTTGAGCTATCTGCTAAAATAATACTTTGCATATACTGGATTATATAAAATATACTTATAAATTTATTCTATCTGTTTCTCCTTAATATCTTCTAACACTGCCACTAAAATATCATACAGACACAAGCTAGGCTTGAATCACATTTGTGATGTTCAGTAATGCTCAAACACAGAAGATAAATACTCTGTTTTTGAAGTCCATTGAAAACAACCTAGGGTACTGTGCTAAATTGGAGACTGCCTAGGAAACAAAAAGAACTTCTAAATATATGGAGTGGATGATTTAGGGATTAAGAATGTACTTTTGTAAAAATAAATCTTTGCACAATATAAGTAAAATAATATCTTCAATCTGAATAGCTGCCGTGGAACAGAATTAAGATGGACTTCCTAGTGTAAAATTCAAAGCCATGACATCAAAGGTCAGCCAGAAGAAAATCAGGTTATGGACACCCTCTAACTTGTATTTGCTCATAATTACAAGACAATGCAGAGGCAGTAATACCATTTAGTTTTACAGAGATTTAAAAGGTTTAGTGGGTAAGATGTTTGTCTTACAGGCTTGAGGACCTAAATCCAGTTTCCAGTATCCATGCAGAATGCTGAATGTAGGGGCATGAATCTGTCATCCTAGCACTGAGAATGGGGGGCGGGGGGGGTCACTGGAGCTTGTTGGCCACTTAGTTTAGTGTCATTGAGATCGAGGTCATTAAAAGACCCTATCTCATAGGACATAGACAGAATTCCTGAGGATGACATTTGAGGTTGTGTGTAAATGGAAAACTTTATGTGAAATAGGAAACAAAACATAATATGCATACATAGAAATAAACAAGGAAGTAGTATTTTCTGATTATACTTAGACATCAATGTTATGATGGCTAATTGGAGTTAATACTAATTAACTTTCACTTGCCTTTGTGTTGCCTATTTAAGAAAGAAAACAATTAAAGATATGGTGTTAGGAAAATAACTACTGAAAGGTAGTGTGTAGCCTGGAGGATGTCTTCATTAGCCAAATAGAAATTACATTAATGTTTCAGAGGAAGGAGGGAGTAGCAGAGATTATAATTAGTGTCTGGAGGGCAATGACTTTTTGAAAGACCTCATTCAGAAAATGGCCAAGGCTCCTAAAACATTGAACATTTACATTAGCATTTTTGTTTAGATATGACATTTATTCACTGTACCAATTATAGAATTTTCCATGTGATTTTATTTTTTGGAATTTATTGCATTTAATTTAATTTTCACACATTCTTATCACCTGGTGCCACTGAAATAATTCCAAGATCTTATTGGATCTTAATCTATAGGATTTCCTCAGCATAAGTATGCATATATGAAATACATGTATGAGTATAGTATCAGCAATGTATGTGAAGAATAGTCATTTGTTTCTTAAATAAGTGAATGACGAGGAAGAAATATTAAGGCATCCTCTTAATCCTCAAGGAAGCTATCCCCACAACAGAGATATATGGTAGACTAAAGAAAAGACAGTAGTATCTTTGTGCACTTTAATCTTCATAAAGAGATAAACAACTGAAATTCTTTACTTTTTTAAGGAAGGTTTTATTTTGGCTCATGACTTAAAGGCAAATTCATCATGGCAGGGAAGTCATGGCAACAAGAGTGTGAGGCTGTTGATCACATGGTATCCACCAGAAAGAAGCAGAGAGATGAATGTGGTGATCAGCTCTTTTTCTCCTTTTTATAAAGTACAGGACCAAGGCCCATGAAATGGTATCACCAACATTCAGAGTGGGTCTTCTTTCCTCAGGTAACCTTGAATGGAAATACTCTCATAGACTCATCCAAAGGCCTGTTTCCAGGGAGATGCTAACTCCAGTCTAATTGAAAATGAAAATTAATCATCACAGTTTCTTTTTGTCTGAAGCTTATAAAGTACTTTGATCACAATCCCCTCCTTTTACCTTCTATTGTCCCATTCCTCATTCCCTTTCCAATAAACCCCTTTCAATTCCCAGCTAGTTCTTCTAATTCTGTTTTCCCTTGGCTTGTGTATTTGTGCTTGTTATTAGTTCTGATTTTTAATATGTTGATCTACCTTTGCTGTATTTTTCCTTATAATCTTAATAAGAAACTTTTTTGTCTTTAGTCAGTGGTGCTTCATTTTTTTATGGTGCTTGTCATTATAAGAACATAGTCTGATGGGGGAAAATTTGTTAGTTATTGAATTTTACAGATTTGATAATGACATGGAAACAAAATGCCCGAATATGTGATCACTGACTCTCCCTTAGACTGAAGCAAATAGTTTTCCATTTATTGGTGAAATGCAAAATGTAGGCATATTGTAAAAGATCCTGTGAAGGAGGAATGTTGCTGAACAGTGAATGTTGTTGATGTTAATAAAGTTTAGAGATCTATGATCTGATTTTTAAGTAAGTCATTGTTGATTAAAAATGAAAATATAAAGCATTCATTCATAAAGTGGAGAGAATAAATGCACTAAATGTTGCTACAATATAAAACATGTAGCTTTTTCTCTGATACTGGATTTTTAGAAAATTTGAAATTACCCACTGTTTTAAATAATATTGTAATTACCTTGTACTTCAAACTAAGGCCACAGTTGTGATAAATTACATACATGGTCAAATTATTTAAGACTATCCTTATTTTTTAAGAGAGTTATGTCAAAGAACACTTTTGCCATTTCTCTATTTTTTGTATGTGCCATTTTTTAAATTAGTCTTTTATACACTAACTTCTGAATCAGAAAACTAAATACCCATTTTCACCACATTGACTCATAACTGTCTTTTAAATAGCAGGTACAGAATTAACTGAGAAATTATGCATTGACCATAGCATTATGATGATTTTAAATATACAATTTCATATATATATATATATATATGTATATATATATATATATATATATATCCTACATTCATAAAACAACTATTTATAATGCACTTACTAGCCCACAACTGTTATATGTGTCACATGTACAGAAGTGAGCAAAAAAAAAAAAAAATGGTGGTCCATGTGCATTCTCATTTTCTAGTCTAGAAGAAAGAAAGAGCAAAGAAAATAAATCATATAGTATATTATGTGGTCACTGATAAGTATATTTTTAACCGTTTTATCTTGTTTACTTGATTTCATGTTAAAGTATAGATCCATGCATATTTTTACACTTATGCATGGAAAGTGATCTGGACTTTTCCAATGGTGACACCTTGTACTGTAACAGTGCTTTAACACAAAACTGATTTGAATCACATTTTCAGCTTTTGTGGGAACTCATTTGTTGCTATCTCATTGCTTATGATTCTGGGACATTTTACCCAGTATGCCCACCAACACCATCGCTGTCACAAATCTCTTAGGCTGTCGCTTTACAGTCAGCCCCTGTTTGCCGTCCTCAAATCTCTGACAGCCGTGCTTCTCTGCCTTTAATTTTGTCATGTCAAGTATGATGTACAACCTCCGAGAACCATAGGTCAGCTTCTGTCATTATTTAGCACAGTCCTCTTAAGAGCCATCAGGGCTGTTTCATGTTTCAGTAGTGTGTTCATTTTTTTATTGCTGAGACATATACCAAGAAATGCCAACCAGGAAAAAAAATGCTATAAAAAGAGCATAGTTTTCTGTGGTGGTGCTTTTCAAAGGCAATATAGTGAACTCTGAACCAAAGTATAGATCTAAGGAGGCGAGTATAGGAACATATAGTGTCAGTTTTAGAAGTTCATGACTAAGCAGGAAAGCAATGCCCAGTCCCCTGCTGCCAGGGAAACCCAGATAACCTGAAGTTATGGCTCAGGGTCCTCTCTAGAGCCTCGGCGAAGCCTAGAGTGTAGCATTTTGGCTGAGTCACTTATGCTGTCTCCTGGAAACGTAAACCCTGGAAGCATTCTTTGTGCTTTGAATTTCTGGAGTCATTCTCCTCCTCCCCACTTTTCTGTCACTCACTCACTTTGGACCCCAGCACGCTGACTGTACTGCGGCACTATGTCACTCCTAGTAAAGCTTTCATGCTGAACAGGCAGTGTTCTCAGCAGCCACTCATAGAATATGTCTCCTCTCCCACAGTGATCCCTCTTTTCTTTTATCCGTTAGTGAGCAGACACTCTTGTGCAAATGTGAGGGGAGAATTTCCCTGGTGGAGGAAGTCTTCTGTAGTAAAACGTTTGGAGTAGCAAGGATGCCATGCGGCATGGAAGTGCAAGGTAAGAAATCACGTTAGAGTTCAGCAGTGTGGTCAGCCCTTGAAGTCCCCTCACAATAGTGCCGCTGTTTAGTGTAACGGGAGAGACTCAACATCTCCTGTGACGTTACTTCCAGAAACTGAGGACATGGAACACATTCTTCCCTGGTATTATAGCAAAAGCTGGCACATTGTGGATTTCCACATTGAGGAATTTTTCTTTTTTCAATGATTGATTTGGGGCTGGGTAGTTAGATAAGTCTTTAAAATGCTCAGTTTGTAAGCACCAAGGACCTGAGTGTGATTCCCCAGAATCCATTCATCTAGAATCACAAAGAGAAGCACTAGTCAAACTAAAACCAGAAATTCTGAAAGGAGACCTTTGAGGATGTAGGAAAGAGATGAGAATGGGCAAGAAAGGGACTACTGTTATCATTTGCTTCTGTTTTATATTTTACAATGGCTACTCATGAATTTAATAAATATCAGATGTTAAAAACCATAAACTATCAAACAAATCTAGGCATGGTGGTTCATACTTATAATCCCAGCCCGGGGAAGCCAGATACAGGTAAATCATTGGGGTTCACTTATCAGCCAATCTAGCTTGCCTGGTGAGTTGCAGGCTAGTGAGAAACCTACCAACAAAAAATTAAAATAAAAAGTATGACAACTAAGGTTGTCCTCTAACCTCCACATGAACCTTCACTCAAACACATGTACCTGAACACACACACTGTTACACACCCACATGCTCAAACAGGCATGCACACAAACTAACTGATGAGATAAACTTTATATCCAATTTATGAAAAGCTTGTGCTGGTATTATCAAATCACTCAGTGACATAGGCATGGAATTCTACTACTTTTCCTCATCCATGATTTGCTCCTGCCTGAAGAGATCAGTGTGGGTCACAAAAGGTACAGAATTTTCAGGAAGAACAGACATAGATAGCATTTCCTATGACTCAGAGGGCACTGCATCAGAGCAGGGTCCTCAGCCCAGCAAGGAATATCATAACAGACAGGGGAGAGCAGACAAAGCCTTTCTTAACAGATGATATCCATGATTCTGTGAGGTCACTTTGGATGGCAAACACTAAGTGGCCTTGCCAGAAAATTCCAGTCCATTTGGGAAATTATATGACTTAAGCCAGGTCTCCGTCTTTTACTCTGTCAAAGAACAAAAAGGGTGTAAGTCCTTTTGACAGGTCTCAAAAGCATCTTGGTAAATGAACAATGTGGAGGAAGTCAGAGTTGTTGAAGTTAATGGAAAGACTGAATTGACCATTGGCAGAGGTCATAAGTCTGGATCAGACTTGCACATATATGCCCGTGACAATAAACTCTAGAGGAAAATCAGCTAAATTCATATCAATGTATTCATTTCAGCAACATAGCAACAGAAAAAAAAAAATGTGTTACCTTAGAAATCTGGTGTATTTATTCCTGTACTACATGGTTGGAAACATGCCACCTGCTGTGTGCCCATTACTCACTACCTGCTCCTGGATGTCACTGATATATATATACATATATATATACACACATACATACATACACATACGTACACACACACACATTATCTCCACTAACTGTGGAAGCATATATGAGCAGAGGGATATTCTGGGTGGACTTTCAAGTACATATGAGGATGTGGGAACATCTATTAACAAAACTACTCAGTATTTTCAATAATGGAGAAGTTCCAATACTTATTTTGCCTTGTTAACTCTATTAAGGAATTAAGGGATGAAATCTATCTACCAAGAAACAATAGGTGAAAACAGTCATCATGCTTTTTATGTTACTGTACAAGTTATATTACTATTCAATGTGTTTTTATTTGACAATTGGCTCTATGGATAGCATGAGCACCTGATTTTAGATCCCAAAGAGCTCACATAAAAACCCACTCACTGAGCCTTTTGCTTCTATCAAGAGTAACACTTTGGGTGCAGGCCTTCCGTAGGGAACATTTCAAGGGTCCAATCCAAATTATTTCAGTCACATTCAGACGTGCTTTCACTAACAAGTCTGCTCTTAATAGAAACAAAAAAATGCCAGGAAAGCACATGCTGCAGAAACTATCGAAGTCCAGGCAAAAGCCCAGGATTCCTTGCTGCTGCTGGAAAGGACTAGAATTCTGGGAGCTGGACAGCTTCACTTTGGGGTCTTTTCTTTTGTATTAGCTTGTGTCCTGTGCCTGATCAAAGAGAAGGGGGTGCTTATCCATGGAAAGGCTGCCCTGGCATGACCCTAAATTGTCTTCTGTCTCCAAATGGAAAAAGATATCTTGTGAGAGTTACCAAGGATTGACAACATTTCTCTCTCTCTCTCTCTTCTCTCTCTCTCTCTCTCTCTCTCTCTCTCTCTCTCTCTCTCTCTCTCTCTGTGTGTGTGTGTGTGTGTGTGTGTGTGTGTGTGTGTGTGTGTATCCCACTGACTTCAGTTAGAGTTGTTAGTTTGAGAATGAGTGATGGTGAGGCCATTTACTGGTCTATGGGCAACTCAGCAGTGGCTACACCATTGAAGAGCATGACCTCTTTTCCCCCAGCAACTAGTAATTGCAGTATCTCCTCTGGGAGGAGTGAGATCTCATGGGAACTTTCCCCAGCCATGCTAGAATATTAGCATCCTCAATTGTGTGTGTGTGTGTGTGTGTGTGTGTGTGTGTGTGTGTTTGTGTGTATCTTTACTGCATAAGTGCAGTGGACATGTCGTGTTCAGAACTCTCCACAGCACTCTTCCCGCCCTCCAGCTGTTGCATCCTTTCTCCCCCTTCTTCCATGATGTTCCCTGAAGCCTGGGTGAGGTGGTATAGATGTTCTATTTAGGGATGAGCACACAAAAGTCACTAATTCTCAGCATTTTTACCATATACTGACAGGTTTCTTTTTATATTAATAAGAACTTTGGTGCAGGCCTAAAATATCACATGTAAAAAGATAGGCAGTGACAATTTGACCTAGATAAAAAGTTTCTAATTTCTCAGCTAGGCCACTTTTATTCCACACTATTTTTTAAAATACTGCATATTAGTGTATGCAAAAAGAAAACATTTCCTCTTAAACAGTAAAAAAAAAAACTATCCCCTTTCAAATGCTAAATACTATAAATTTTTTCACGCATCTCTTCATTAATTTCTGAATAATTAAATGTCAGGAACTGTGCTAAGTCCAAGGATTCAAAATAATCATACATACTCCTGCCTGTCACTGGAGGATTGTGTGTGGTAGTGAGGGAATCAGTGAAAATAGAAAGTTAAAATACATTGAGTACAAAAGCTAGGGGGCCTGGAGAGATGGCTTAGTGGTTAAGCGCTTGTCTGTGAAGCCTAAGGACCCCAGTTCGAGGCTCGATTTCCCCAGGACCCACGTTAGCCAGATGCACATGAGTCTGGAGTTTGTTTTCAGTGGCTGGAGGCCCTGGGACACCCATTCCCTCTCTCTCTCCCTCTTTCTCTGTCAAACAAATAATTTTTTTTTTTTTTTTTAAAGCTAGGTAGGCATCAGAATTCTAAGTAAAAACTGGAAAAAAAAAAAAACTTATAGATGAGTACTGAATGGAATCCTGAAAGATACAGTATTTACTTTGCTCATTCTGAGGCAAAAGCAACTTCAGGGGGAGAGAGTTTATTTTGGAGCCCAGAAAGAAGACAAACTCTAGCACGGGAGGGGAGGCATGTCAGGAAGAGAGTGAAGCTGTGCAGTCCTTCTAGCGTCAGGCGGCTGAGTGATGAGTGCTGATGCGCAGCCCACTTCCACCTTCCGGTTCAGACCTTGGCCGGAGGCCATGGGAAAATGGCACTGCCCACAGTTAAACTAGGCTTGCAAACCCAGCTAACATAATCTAGAATCTCTCTCAGGGAACTGCCAGGAGATTTGCTTCCTAGGCAACCCAAGATGCTTTCAAGTAGACCACATTAACAGTGACAGAATTGTATCCCAAAAGAGGGACTTGGTGTGGCATCAGTGTTGGGAAATGAAGTGTGGAAACCAATCTGTTTTCTGGTTTTCGCTGTGATGAAATCACATCATGAATCTTTCAGTCCTCAATCACTTACAGATACCTAAGAAAGAGTATATAACTTTTATATATCAAGTGAAGATAACTATTTATTTTATATTTATATTCCACATGGCAATTGAAATTCTTTTCTTGTAAACAAAATCTCTTTGGTGTGGTATTTCACAAGTATAACTTAGTTTGGGACCCTAAGAGTAGATTTGGGTGCTTGCTTAGAAGACATCCCCCTTTTTCCTCTGAAGACTGACCCAGTAGGCTGAGAGTGTAGGCCACAACTCTTTTTTTTACTTTTCGAGGTAGGGTTTCACTCTAGCCCAGGCTGACCTGCAATTCACTATGTACTCTCAGACTGAACTCAAACTCACAGCAACCCTCTTTCCTTAGCCTCCCAATGCTGGGATTAAAGGTGTGTACCACCATACCCTTCAGACTGGGTCTCTTTTTTGTTTGTTTGCTTTTTTTTTTTGTTTGTTTTTAGTTAGATTATACTTTGTGTGGATACATCATGTGTTAGTACCATCTTTTCTCCCCTTCCCTCCCCCCATGCCACTAAGGGCCTTCCTCAGTGGGATTGCTGATACTCCCCATGAGGTTGTAGGTTATAAATTGACACATCTTTTGAGAACCAAATGTGTATTGCAAGATACTAGGAAATAGCAGGATCTCCTTTACATCTGTATTAGTCAAGTTTCTCTAGAGGAATAGAACAGATAGAATGAATTATTGGATTAGATTATGGCAGTCCAACAATAGCAGACTGTAGGCCTGAAGGACAAGGAACTCAGTAGCTGCTCAGTCCATATGGCTGGATGCCTCAGCAGTCCCAATCCAGCACTGAAGGACTGAAGGTTTCATGGAGTGTTACAAGAGTTCAGTCCACACTGGTTTACATTCTATGCTGGAAGGCCAAGGCAACTTGGTTCCAATGTCAAAGAAAGATAGTTGAACAGGAAAGATTTACATTTTAGTGAAGGCCCTCATCAGCAAGCAGCTTTGGCAGTCAAGTGGGTCCAGGAAGGGACTCTGCTGCTGGGACTTCCTTACATCTCACCCACTCCCACCAGGACTGCCACTCACTGTGGGGGAAGGGCTTACTCTGGGAAAAGGACTTCCTCCTTCAGTCTGTCCTTCTTGGAAGCAACCTTAGAGAACCAACCAAGAGGCATGTTTGTGGATTGCTAAACAGATCAAGTTGACAAGAAAACTTAATCATCACAACATTCTCTGACCTATTTACAACAACACAACTGAGGGTGGCCATTCATCCTTGTTTTCTTGTGTGGCACTCTGGGACTCTTCGGGTCTTTCTTGACTTTGCTAGTTCTTACATTTTCTTTTTTATAAATAGGAAACCAAGGCAACAAGAAACAGATGTAAGAATGAACCTATACTTAGGGACTTTAAAAATGTATTTTTGCGTTTCCAACTTCGCAGGAAAAAAAAAAAAAAAGAAACACATCGATTTTGCTCCCTTCTTTCCAACCTGTCACCCCAAACTTCTATCAGTAATGAAACAGATTATATATATTTCCATCATGGAATTTGCAGTGTAATTGTCAAGTATCTTCAATCTGATAATCCACATGATATATTAAGAATCAGTAGGTCCTTTTGCTGTGGAATGGAAAATATATTTCCTTCCTTCTAATTAATTTTGAACTTTCTACATAGTTTCTATAATTTAGTTCCACTATTCTTACTCCTTAAGTTCACACCTTGGTAATGGTACCTAACAGGATTATCTACTCTTCTTACAAAGAATAGGTGTAGCTGTGTAATAAATTAGACCCAAATATTAGCCAGCAATATCATCTGTACATCTATCTTCTTTGCAGAAAGAAGAGGCTGTAGAAAGTCTTATTTGAGGAACTAAAGTTTTAAAGAAACACATCAAAAACAGATGATATAGTGGATGACAAAAATTTCATTTACTTTAAGAAAGCACAATTGTCTCTGTTACATCATTGTGAGACTAGAGATCTTCCCATCTCCTCCCACTCTCTCTGAATAATTAAAGCCATAACACACTGATACATGTAATTTAATCCACATATTAATTATTTTCACCTACTGCTGGAACTAACATTTGCTGAGCCTGATGAGAAATGAATATGAACCCTTACAGCTCTGGCCCTAGCCTTTGAGAAGCTTATAATTTGATAATCTTCCCTTGATTTACTTCAGCTCATCCTCCTATCCTTTATCCCCGAGAACAAATGGCACCCTGTGTCCATTCTCATCTCACTATTGCTCTACAGAAAAACTGTAAGCAAGACAAGAATGATAACTTATAATACAATTTCCAGTGAAGTCATTCTTCATCTTTCATTTTGTTAAATGGTGGGAGAGCAGTATTTTAAAAGCTGCCTGGCTTCCACATGTAAAGCTCTTCTTTGAGGATGTTTTCTGAAGTTACAGTACAGATATTTTCATTTAAACTTCAAGATCTTTTTGTTGTTGTTGTTGAGGTAGGGTCTTGCTCTAGCCCAGGCTGACCTGGAATCTACTATGTAGTCTTAGGGTGACCTCAAACTCACAGTGAACCTCCTGTTTCTGCCTCTCAAGTGCTGGGATTACAGGTGTGAACCACCATGCCTTACTAAACTTCAAGATTTTGAAAGCATCTCTTTGTATTTGAGAATATTTAAGGCTCTGATGACATGTTAGAACCTTATATTAAAATGAAAACACAATGCTTTAATCTCAATTTTATTTCTAAATTTATTTTATAAGTATGTTTAAGACATTCATTTCTTAAAATGGCTTATGATTAGGGCAAGAAAATTTCTCTCTACCAATCTGGAACAGAATTGGCATCTTTACTTAAGTTAGAATAAAATATATTTCTTTATGCCTAATTGTTTAGATGTATTTTACTTAATAACCCAATTAAACTTGAATATAATATTAGAGTAGATATGCAGTTTTAACTTTTGCACAATAAAACATTGAGTAGATATAATGAAACTGAAGAGAAATATCAACTAACCAGAAGGAATAGAATTATGAGGTAACTCAAAAGTATATAGAATTTAGAAAGCTATTATAGAAATTGTTCGAGTAAATGTGCTAAAGGTAGTCAGCAAGCATTTAATGCAATTCCTTTGTTTTTTATGGTTTTATAATCACAATTTAGATATTTAAATCTTCTGGATCATTAAAGTGAATTGCCTTCTGTTCAATATATTCTGCTTACCAACTAGGAAAGTGGAGTAAAGTTACAATCATTATCAACAAAAAAATAAAGCTTCTTATCTTCCCTCAGGTAAACTGAGACCATTGGTTATGTTCCACTGGAATTAGGCTAAAAATACATAGATAGAAGAGAAGTTTGTCTCAAAAAAAGAGGTAGAAGTAGGGTTTCTGGGTAGAAGGCTCAGTAAGTACTCACAAACATGTCAAAACATGGCCATGTAAAATGTCCAGTGTTGTAGAAACAGAGGCAGAAGGATCACTGTAGCTCACTGGTCAATCAATGTAGCTTACACGGTGAAGTCCATCCAGGCCAATGCGAAAACCTGTGTCAAAAGAAAAGGATGGATTCCTGAAAGGGAACCTAACCCAGAGGTCGTTCTCTGGCCTCCACATGTGTGCATACACACAAGTATGAACACCTGTACACCCACATGTGCCCTAACATATAAAGAAATACATACACATATGCTTGCTCTACACACACACACACCCGCAAAGAGCTAATAAGTATATGGTTTAGAATACAAAATATCCAGACAAGGACTCCTAATTCACAGTTTCATTCTTCAGACTTCATAGTAAAGTCAGTACTGCTCTTAGGGGCTTTATATTGAAGCTGTAGCCATCTCTTCAAACTATTTCCAGGCCCTCACTTATTCCAAACATGAGCAACTCCTAATAAGACACATTTCATTGCCTCCATGAATTTGTTATCTCATGATGAATGATGGTGGGGTGTATGCAACTGGAACCATAAAGCAATTGTCAATAGATGTCATAAAATTTTAATGTGTGCATAGATGAAACATGTATACTTAGAAGTCAGCACATATTCATTTGTCTAGACTAGAGCATTTGTCTGCATCTCTGTTAATGTTTCTATTTTTTTTTTTTTTTGGATACACATCAATGAGAACATTTGTCTGATTTAAAATAAGTATGTAAATTGTGTGTTGTGGGTGTAGTGGATCACACCAGCAATTCCTGAACTTAGAAAGCTGCAATAAAAGATCACCCGCCAAAAAAATAAAAAGGTTGGGTGGGGGATAGGGAGATGGCTCAGTGATAAACCACTTGCTGGGCAAGTGTGAATACCTGAGTTCTGGTCTGCAGAGCCCACATAAAGCCAGATGATGTAGCACTAGCGTCTGAAATCCCAGTTTGTGTACAGCAACAAGGGACATGCAATCACAGCCAACTAGCCTGGAAAACACAGTGGTGAATAATGGTGCCATGCCTCAAATAAGGTAGAAGGAAGGTGAGGACTGACATCCTAGGCTGTTCTCTGACCTCTATGCGTGTACTCACCCTCACACACATGTGCACTCACATTATACAGATGCCTTTAAAAGGAAGAAAGCTATGTAATTGTTCTCTTCCTACTACTCAAAATCTGAAATACCTTTGATATTTTTCTTCTTTTATATCATTTAATTTTGAAACAGAAAGAGATAGAGAGAGAAAGAGATATAGAATTGGGGTCCCAGGGCCTTTCAACCACCAAACGAACTCCAGACGTGCACCCATGTGGTGGTTTGGTTCAGGTGTCCCCCATAAACGTAGGTGTTCTGAATGCTAGGTCCCCAGTTGGTGCAGATTTGGGAATTAACACCTCCGGGAGGCAGTGTCTTTCTGGGGGTGGGCTTATGGGTATTATAGCCACTGTCACCTTGTCAATGTTTGGCATCCTCTCCTGTTGCTATTATCCACCTGATGTTGGCCAGGGGGATGATGTCCAAACTCTGCTCATGCCATTGTTTTCCCTGCCATCATGGGACTTCACCCTTGAGCCTATAAGCCAAAATAATCCTCTTTTTTTCACACAAGTTGCTCTTGGTTGGGTGTTTTCTACCAGCAATGCAAACCTGACTGCAACCCCTTGTGAGCATATGTGCAACATCGTATGCTTGCATCACTGTGTGTCTGGCTACATGGGACTTGGATATTTGAACATGCATTCTTAGACTTCGTGGGCAAGTGCCTTAGCCACTCTCCAGCCCTGTATTTTTTTGTTTTATTTTTCTTAAAGGTAGCGTTACCTAAGGTCTTCAAGCCTCAGTTTTCTTTGTCCCACCACCCATATCAGTAAACCCAGCCAATGCTTCCTGTAATTTCTGCAGCAAAGACTTATTTAGGTTGCTTTTTGTCCTAAACTAGCTGTGAATATAAAAGCTGTGTCCACATGAAAAACATTTACTCATTCTATGAAAACATAGCTTTGTTGTTTGGGCACATTGATGTCCTGCAAACCTTTATGGTCCACCTCTTCTGATAACTGACAACCTGGTATCCAGGCCAAGCAGTAAGCCTGAAGCTGCCTTTCCTATTTTCCATGTCTGAATTGTATGTCTTTTGTGTCCTGACTGTATACAGTTGCCTTGTGTCATGGCCAATACTGTTTCTTTCCCGCCTTGATAACTACACTCTTAATTGTGCCTCCCTTGGTAGTCATCATTATTCAGCATTGTGTGCCCTTCTGTATTTATATCAAAAACCTTCTTAATTTGCCCAGTGCACTCTCTCCTTCTCCCTTCCTTTGTGATGGGCATTTCTGTAGCTTCAGTCTTCTATCCTTCATGTGATAGTAATAGCTAATTAATATTCACTCAAGAGCCTCTACAAGAAAGTGGCATCCCAGTTCTCTCCTGGAAAACTGGAATGATCTTAAAAAAAACACATATTATTACTTACACACACACACACACATACAAACTGGAAGATTAGGTCACAATCTTTTACAAGATCTGTTAGGATTTCCATACTCAGACTGGCCTGTTTCTGTAGTGTGTCATGTAGTATACTTATAGTAATGTATCTGGTGGTCCTTTCTTGTGTATTTTCACATGTCCTTTCTACAGTTTTTTTTTTTATGCTCTGCCCCTCCACACCTGCACTCTTTCCCTAGTCAGTCACTGTGAGGTAAAATTCTACCGATCACTGTCTGTGAATCAATTCTGTCTGTGGAGCTGGGCTGAAATTAATTCTACCAAAATCATTTAAAGCATGTAGCAAAGCCAAGAGGGATTCTTTTTCTTCCCCACCCACCTTTCTTGTTAATTAATTAACTTATTTATTTATTTATTTATTTTGGTGTGTGTAAGTATTCATTTGTTTGAGTATGTACAGTTTAGGGACAACCTCAGCTGTGATTCTTGTCGGAAGTAAGATATCTCTGAGTGTACACCACTGTGCTCACCACATGTGTTGATGTTCAAGATTCTGGATATTTCTCATGCCTCTTTCTCCATTCCTGACATAGGCCCAATAGGATTATAGATATTGATGCTACAGCATTCAGCTTTTCAGCTTTTCATGAGTTTTGTTGACCTAAACTCACATATGCATGCTTGCACTGCGTGTGCTTTTATCCACAGAATCATCTCCCCAGTAACAAGACAGAGTTTCCAAATGCTATGAAAAGAGAAGGAGAAAAAATAACACAGAAGCTAGTTAGGTAAATATAGAAATTTAAAATATCTCATATTTGCTCTGGCACAATTACCAAAGGTTTTACTGTGATTTTGAAATATGACTTAGATGTAACAAAAGGAAACAACTTGCCTCCTTGGTCCACTTGTATGTCTTCACACAGCATCAACCAACCCTCTTAACATAATTATTGTCATTTCATCCCTAAATGTTTTTTTTTTTTTTTCAAAATTGACAACTATAATAGAATATACGAGGATCATAAAGTGTTACCAAGACTGTACTCATAAAGACAGGCACTTCACATTATTGAAAGAGATAACTTTCTGTGGTGGCTTCACAGCCCAGAAATATCTTCATCATTCTCTATGTGCATTTTCATGCAGACACTGACCCTCATTCTAAGTTCTTGCATGAAATTCACAGTAGCCATCTGCTTAGGCGGTGACCTATTTTCTTTCTCAACTTTTCAGTTGAAATGAGATTCAACTTTAAAAGCTTACTGAAAGGAATGTGGAGGAGCTAAATATGGGGTTGCAGCTGGTTCAAACATTCTATTGAAATTCTCAGGGCCTGGTACAATTTAAGATCTATTTATGCAATTGTCGTGAAGTTGGAAAAACAATCAGAGAAAGCTGCATGTACACCATTTTACCAAAGAGCAATATATCAAAAAAGACACTGTCTTGATATTGTGTTTAAGTAAATTAAGTCCAAAGTAGTAATCTTGCCCACCCATAGATGTTCCTGCATTGACCTTAGCAATGTTGGCTGAAATATTGACTAAAATTCTCAAAAAATAAAAATACAAAAATATTCCTCTTGGTTGTCATCATTTAAAACTTAGTAAATTTTATATAGAAACCCATTTCCTCCTTCTCTTAAGAAACATGGAATATCTGACAGGATAGCCTTGTTGAGATTTTTCTCATAAAAGCCACTTAGATATACCCTCATAGTTGGTCATTTATTTTCACTAGATTCAGATTGTGTGTGTGTATGTGTTTTGTGTGCATGTAAACATGTGCACATGTGTGCATGCATGTTTGCATGTGTGTGGATGCATGTTTGTATGTATGCATGTTTATATGTATGTGGGTGCCACATATGTGCATGAGGAGAGCAGATATTGACAGCAGATGTATTCTGCCATTGCTTCTCCTTTATTTACAGAGGACAAGGCTCTCCCTTGAACCTAGAGCTTGCCAACTTAACTAGTCTTACTTACCAATTTGCACCAAGGTTTCCTTGTGTTGATCCTCCTAAGTGTAAAAACTATAGGTAGGCTCTCATGCCCACTTGGTATTTATGTGGGTGCTGGGCATAGGAAGTACTTTATCTACTGAACAATATCCCCAGCCTGACTCACAGTTTTTAATATTTTCTTATTGTTGCATATTTCAATTTCATATAGTACCTTTCAAACTTCTGTAGGTTTTTTATACTGTAACAATTAATTGTTACAATGTTGACCTCTGAAAAATAGGATATGGCAGAAAAAAATGGACAGAAAGAAAGAGAAACAGAGAAAGAGACAGAAAGAAAGAATGGGTGCACCAGGGCTGATGCAAACACACTCTAGATTCATGTTCCACTTTTTGTATCTGAATTTACTTAGGTACTGGAGATTCAAACTGGAGCTATTAGGTTTTGTAAGCAAGCATCTTTAACCTCTCAGCAATCTCCACTACCATATAAACCTTCTATGTCCCTGACTATTTCAATCACCCTCACCATATGTGACCAACATATTCTGATAGATGAAGCTGTTTAGCTCTTTGTTCTGTAGGGTTTTTTTTGTCCACGTTTTCTTATACTGAATTTGACCTTCAGAAGTAATAACATGTCAAAGGAAGTACAAGGTATTTCACAGGCACTATTATTTTTAGATGTGATAAAATCAGGAGGAAGCTATCTTTAAAATACTATTACTAATTTAAGAACCTCATTCACTATCATATGTTGAATATTCATCAATGAAACTTTTCATTAGTTTATATTACATATAAGATGATGGCTAAAGCATAAATTAACTGCAGAGACTTGGAAAGAAGACAAGTGTCTCTTTAGGACTACGTATTCTAAAACATAATTTACCCTTTAATTTAAGGCAAGAAAAGGCTATAAAATGTATGCACAAATATACATTCATTTTAAGTTTCTAGATATAAGAGGTCTTCACTGTGGTGTATTTTGTGGTCAATTTTTCACTATGATGGCTCAAAATAAGATTAGAGTGGAAAGGACTCAGTCCAGGCCTTCATGTCACTCTCCTTACCTAGATTTGAAGATGACTAAAAATATACTGTGTCAAAAGGAATTCAGATAAATTTAATGTGAACATTTCAATATACACCATTGCGTTATTCATCTGCTATCCAGATATTATTATTTCATATGCAATTCTGTAGTCATTTGACTTTCAAAGTATGTCCTTTAGATATCTAAGGTCTGATATCCTTGGTATAAATTATGAAATGACACCCTCAAATTTAGACAAGTCTTTATATTCAAATGCAGATTAAATCTTTCCTCATAGCTTATCATCCTGATTTTCTAAATAATATGAACCCAGTGTAAATTGTGTCTGTAAATGGGAATAAGCACTAAGTGTAGGATTAAAAAGTACATAAACTTAAAACTAATACATTTAAAAAATCAGTAACTTCACTCATTTATTATATCTTTTACCTGAAGTAATGCACTGCTGATTTTTTTTTCATTTGCACCCTGAATGAATAAATTAAATTATATGGTAAATTTTCATAAGCACTCTAATCATTGAGAATAATACATTTGTATGCATTTCCAATGGGTATAACAGTGAGTCACAATTGGATTAGAATGGTGACTAAGTGCATTAAATTGAAGCTAGTCTGCAACATAAGTGGTATATTTCAATGATGTTAGGGTCTTTATAGTGAAACATTTATTCTGCTTCTTTAATATATATCACTCTATACAAATGATTTGGATTGATGTTTGTGATGTGAGATGCTCAAGAGACTAGATTTGATCTTCAGATTATTCTGGGGTACACTTTATCTTAGATTATTTTTACATTACTTATGCAGCTTCCCAAATAAGGGAATATAAACTGAGCTACTCTGTGTTACAGGCAGAATGTATAGTACACAGTATAAGATAATTCTGAACTCTGATCTTTTTCTTTATTATTCTCTCTCTGTGTTTCCGTCTTTCTCCCTCTCTCACTCACAGACACATACATAGGAGGAGCAAATCTATCTATAAGGCACTCAAGGACCCTATCCTTGGTTTATTACCAATCGTTATTACCATCAATACCAGTGATTGCACACGTATACTTCCCCCAACCCCACTGTTATCTACCTACAATTATGACATTATGATTGGTACAACTCAAATATGCTGGGAAGAGTTGCTAATTTTATAATATGTGAGAAAATAGACTTTAGCCACAAATCTTCTGTCACACGGATTTACAAGGAACCTTTGTTCTGAGTATCACACCCTTATTTCATGTTTAATCTTCTCTTCCTAACATGACAAACATTTATTACTTTTCAGACAAGTACCACCTAAGATGTTATTTCTTGAGTATATCTAAATCCTAACATTTGTTCTTTGATAACAACAGCTTTAATTTGGGAGAGATAAAATGTATAAATTAAGTGCATTTGTTCCACTGAAAATCAAATAGTTTACTACTGGTCAGTATAACCCCAATTTATGTTATATTCACAAATCAATACAGCTACCTCAGAAGATGAATGAACATCACACTCCAAGGGATACCACTGTTAATAATTACTCATGGTTCCTTCCAGAAACATTTCCTCATCATAAACACATGCACTTTTATACAAATATTAACAAATATTATCTTTCTTGCAATAGGACTAATGTTGAATGCACTTCTCCATGTAATTTTCTTTGTATGTAATAATTTCCACATAATATCTTTGAATAACAGCATGCTAATACAGTTCCTTTCTTTTTCCACAAATTATTTAAAATTTATTGACTACACTCTCTGAGAGTCTCTTCTCTTATAGAGGTTTCTTCATTGGTACTAAGCTACACAAAGCACTTGCTATAAATCAGGTTGAATATGATTTTTATGGGGGTACAGTGGAATTGAACTTAGGGTCTTATGAATGTTAGGCAAGCAAGCTACCAGTGACCATAAACCCAGTCCTGGTTGACAATTCCTTTAAAATTCTTCCAAGAGAAATTTTTCTTCTCCGACAGAGGCAGGTCTGACCTTGAGCTACTGTTAGATACTTCTATTTGTCTAAATGCTGCATTGATGCCCAGATTTGCACTTCTCTGCCAAAGGGAGGAAAAGGTGACTATGGCTTCTATGGGTTGAGATATGTGGTGGAAGGAGGCTCATAGAGATTTCAGTGCCATTATCTTGCATCTTCAACTCTACTTTCATGGAATGGATTTCTGTCTGTGCATCATTCCAAGTCATCGTAATTATCACACACAGACTCCAGAAAAATAAATAAATAAATAAATAAATAAACTAAGGTCTTAAGTGTTGTTTTCTTTTTTGGCTATATGAAAAAGTTCTTAAATGATTGTTTGTAAAGCCCCAAACTAGGTACATGTCTACCACTATGTGCAGAAACAAAGTGTGGGGTGGTGGCCTGATTCAGAAATCCCCCATAAACTTAGGTAGTTTGAATGCTAGGTTCTCAGCTAATGGTGATTTGGGAATTAAGGCCTCCTCGAGGCACTGTATTGTTGGGGGCAGGCTGATAGGTGATAGAACCAGTTTCCCTTGCCAGTATTTGGCACAGTCTCCTGTTGCTGTTGTCCATCTTATGATGGCCAGGAAGTGATGCCTGCCCTCTTCTCGTGCTATCATTTTGCCCTGCCATCATGGAACTTCCCTTGAGCCTGTAAGAAAAAGTAAACTCCCCACCCCCCAACAAGCTGTTCTTAGTTGGGTGTTTTCTGCCAGCAATATGAACCTAAGTACAACAGTGAAATTGGTTCGGAGAAGCGGTGCCGTTGCTACTAGAGACATGACTGTGTGGCTTTGGTCTTTTGGAGCTGCTTTGCGGAAGGAATGAGGACGGATTTCAAATCCTTGCCTAAGAGATGCTTTGCAGTGCTGTAAGTACAGCTTGATGAGCTCTTCTGCTCAGAGTTGAAAGACCCTAATGCAGTAAGAAATATGTATTCTGAGGTTTGGCTTAAGAAGGTGAGAAACTTTGCCTGGACTTGGCTACAAGCAGATTTGTGACAGGCCTATCTGTGTCTTGAGAACTTGTACAGTGTTGCATTTTGTAGAAATGGACTGGTATAAGTAGTGTGTGTATATGGCACAGAAAGAAATCTTTGGATCAAAATTTCTGCCTGTTCAGCTGCAATTATTACAACCATTGAGATTGGGCCACCTGACCTGCATTGGGGCAACAATAATGCACACTTTTTTGAAGGGCCCTGAATGCAGAAAGAGGGTCCTGTTCTTCAGTCAGCTTTTACTCCCCACCCCAATTAACAAGTTGGTAACTCATTTGGTAGTATGGAGTATAATAAATGCAGGAAAGAGAGTATCATTGATTTTGCAACACGGTTTTGTGTTTTGGAAATGGCCATGGCAGTGTGAAGCAGGCTTGTTATATTGCCAATGTGGAGACTGATGGAGCCATGAGGATGGACCCTGGGTTGCAACAGAGACGACCCACTGGAGATGCCAGGACTTTGAGATGACTGTCGAGAGATGCCAGCACCAGATGAAGTTTTCTGGGACTGTGAGTAGACTAGGTTGAGGGGTAGACTTGGTACTCCAGAAACTCCTTGCTGGTTAAAATTATCACTCTTGGAGGTGGTCATTGGTTATTTATTTGACTTGGAGCTATAGAGTTTAATGTTTGCCATGGTTTTGAATCTTGTGTGGTTGAATATTTCTTTGCTATGCCATTTTTTGTAGTGTGAATGTGTATTCTGTGCCATTATGGTCTTTTTTTATATTATGGTTCAGTTAAAAGCCCTTATACTATGGGAATGTTTGAATATCACTGAGATTATTAAAAATTATGGAGACTTTTAAAGTTGGATGAATGCATTGCATTTTACATCATGTATGATTATCAGTTTATGGGAACCAGGTCAGAATCTGGTGGTTTGACTCGGGTGTTCCCCTTAAATGTAGATATTTTGAATGCTAGGTTCTCAGCTAATGGCAATTTGAGAATTAATACCTCTTAGAGGCACTGTATTGTTCATGGTGGGTTTATGGGTGTTATAACCAGTTTCCTCTTGCCAGTGTTTGGTACATTCTCATGTTGCTGCTGTCCAACTGATTTTGGCCAACATGTGATGACCACTCTCTGCTCATGCCATCGTTTTCCTCTGCCATCATGGAGCTTCTCCTCAAGGCTCTATTCCAAGATAAACCTTTTCCCCCTCTCCTCTTGGTCAGGTATTTTCTCTCAGCAATGAGAACCTGACTATAGTGTGTGTATACAATGAAATATTTCTTAGCCATGAAATTGAGTGAATTATTGATACATTCAATAGTGTATAGTTATTGCAAAGTAAGTATATTAAGTCTTAGAAGCCAAATACTAAAGAATATATGACAACTAATACACTTCTAGGAGATGCAAACATGTTCAAAGTAAGTGCATGTAAGTGTGTATTTGCTTGTGGCAGAGGATGAGTGGCATCCATCTCTTCATGTCAGAGATACTTGGGGAAAGTTTATTAAGTGGCAAAAGTGTTGAGAATTAATACTTTATCTTCTCTTATGTTTGTATTTTATATTCATAAGTCATAATTTTACCTTTCTTAAAAATTTACTACTTTAATATAAATTTACCTTAACATAGACTAAGATTACATCACACACACATACACACACACACACACACACACACACACACACACGTCTTTCTTGAGGTTTCATAGTTTTTTCATTCCTTACAAAGAACACACTTTTTTTCTAAAAGTTCTACAAAATTAGAGCTGACTGCCTTATTTTTTTGTAAGAGAAACATACTTTTTTCTACTTTTTTTCTTTCTCTCTCATTGTGTGTGTGTGTGTGTGTGTGTGTGTGTGTGTGTTATGTGTGTATTGTGTGCATGTGTGTATTCAGATGTATATAGCCCATGCACACTTGTGTGGAGGCCAGAGAAAGATATGTCAGGTGACCTTCTTTATCACTCTTTTACCTTATTTCCCTAAGACAAGAGTCACTAACTGAATCTGGATCTCCCTACGTTTTCAGTTAAAATGGCTGACAAAGGTCCCTTGCAATCTTCCTGCCCATCTCATGCTGGAGTTATAGGCATGTTTGGATGTGCCAGACCTTAGTTTTTACATGGGGAATGAACTCTTATCCTCACACTTGTGCAGTAAGTGCTCTCACCCACTCAACCATCTCTCCAGCCCCTAATTATTCTAGAGAGGTCTTTCCATGCACACACACACACACACACACACACACACACACACAGAGAGAGAGAGAGAGAGAGAGAGAGAGAGAGAGAGAGAGAGAGGAGACACATACAGATGATATGAACATAAGAATTCTTATTGAGTTCCAGAAGTAGAGTATTGTTACATATAAAAAAAAAAAAACATGGTGTTAGGACATTCATTTTTTTTTTAAGTATTCATTCTGCTTATTACACTCTTTCATACTGTCCAGCCCATAAAAAGTTATCCCATATCCATTCCTATAAGAATGTGTTGGTTTAATTGGATCATATAATAATGAACTAACTTGGTAGTGTCTAGTGTTTCTTCCTCTAGGGTAACAACTGCATTTTATTGTTACTTTTGTTGTCTGAAAAGGTCTCAAAATCTTTAGAACTTCTGTCTGCTTAAAACATTATGTACTATTATGAAGTTATAAATTGTAAGCTGCCTTCTGATAATAATATTGTATGCCATTTTTAGGAGAGAGTGAAAAGGTTTTGTGTCACTTGCCCAAGATCTTAGAGCAGTGTTCAACTCAGTTTCCAAAAGTATTCTTTGTATAAAATATATTGTTAAATGATATTTACTAGCTTTTCAATTATAACTTAGAAGTATTTTGAGGATCCAATAAACATTGACTTGTATTGAATTCACAATTGAAGTTTAGCTGTATGAAATGTATGTGATCTATGTGAATGTATAGACAGATAAATGGGGAAAGAGAAGATAGATAAAATTTGAAGCAATGTATAATCAAACACTGTAAAAATAGTTCTCAGTACTCTGTTGTTCATGATATGATATGTTCATTGTACTCATGAATTCATAACAGCTGTAGTTACTGATCCATGACCTGTTCAAGAGAGGGCTCACCAACTCTATCATGTTGGGAGAGGTGCTGAAGAGACACTGCTTCTCTTTGAGGAGATATTGTTATTGTTCCTTTCTGTGGTATTGCTACTGGTAAATAGAGGGAAGAAGAACAAGTAAAAAGTCAGTAAGAGCCCAGTAATTTCAATTCTCTTAAATGAGCACACTGTGGCTGCTTACAACTACAAAGTTACTAAGTTTTAAAATCATCAAAAATGTGATGAGAATATTGAAAGGTTTTAGTTCTGTCAGCAGAAAGATAGCTGGAGTACTTTAAACATAAAATGGACAGGGATTGGGGAGGTGGCTCACTGTGTGAAGTGTTAGCTATACAATAGTGAGTTCCTGAGTTCAGATGCTCCAGACCCAAGTAAAGCCAGATACTGTCGCAGGAGAAGCCCGCAGGAACACTAGCCTGATGTGAGCAGCAGTGAACTAAGAGAGACACAGACTAAAACAAGTATAAAGTCTGACAATTGAGGTTGTTCTCTGACATCTTTGAATGCACCATGCTTACACACACACACACATACACACACACACATACACACACTATTCTTATCACACACTCACCAAACCCATAATAAATTCCAGTTATCAAACCAGATGTCATTTGGCCTCTTGCTAGGACAGCAATGGAATTAGTCATAATGGAGACATCTTTATTAATACCTGTGTCTTCCCAATCTGTGTAGATTGCACATGACAACACTGCTTCAATCAGAATCTTGTCTGGTGCCTTAATCATGGCTTCCTATGATTCTACATTGTGGTGGTTTGAATAAGATATCCCCACAAACACATGTGTTTAGAAAGCTTTGGTCACAGCTGATGGCAACTTGGGACATGAAGCTTTGCTCTAGGAGGTGTTCTTACAGGCAAGCTTTGGGGTGATTTCTAGAGTTTGCCTCCTACTCCTGCTGTTATTTCCACCTGCTGCGGCAGAGCTGATGTCCAGCCTCTGTTCACACCACCCCCTTCTACCACTCTGCATCATGAAGCTTAACCTTGATACTATAAGCCAAAATAAAACATTTCCTCCCATGTTCTGCATTTGGTCTGGTGCTTTGTCCAAGCGACAGGAAAATAACTATAAAACCCTCCTAAATTCTTCATAATTGTTCCTACTGAGGTATAATTTTCACCAGTTCTATTGCATTGGCTGTAAGGTATGTGAGTACATTTTAAAATTTGCTCAGAGATACCCAGCAGATGTTTCCTGGTGCCCCAGAAGTCACCCAATCCATCATTGGTTGCAAAGCCTTTAGCAAGAAGAGATGGATGGAGGTCAAGATAGATGAGGTCGGGAGGAAGCAGAGGATAATCTGGCTCCTATTTGTTACTTTTCTGAAACTACCAGGCACATTCTCCATCATTTTTTCAGGTACTGAGAAGACACTTGGGATGGCTTATATTGTGGCCTATTTTCAAGTGTCACTGTAAATGCAAGATTAACACTCAAAAAGGGGTAATTCATTATGCAATTAAATATAATACAAAGAGAAAACATGCACTTAGAGAATATGAATTCAAATCAAAGAATTTATTTGTTCATTATCTGTATTATTTATCATCTTCACCTTCAGGACATTGTCTGAAAAATGATGATGATGTGTATGTACGTATATGTATATGTATATGTATATGTATATGTATATGTATATGTATATGTATATGATCACAGTATAAATATAGTGTGTAATGATATACATATACATTATTTAATGTATGCATTTCTGTGTGCCTCTGTGCATATACATGTAATACACACATATGTATACATGCATATTTAGTTTGTATTGGGAAATGTGTTCCTGTCAGAAGCAGACCCACAATGGGCCTAGATGTTCCAGTGTTTTATTAGGGAAAAGCCTGACTACAGCAGGAAAGGAAAAGAAGAAGGAAGGATCCTCAGTCTTTGGGAAAATTGGGATACGGTATAAGTATATAAGGAGAGTGTGATGACAGAGGGTGGTATATAAAAAGTGTCAGGCTATAGGTCCAAGAAACTTCAGATAGGTAGACAACCAGACATTCTTTTGCCCAAGAGGTATTGTAGGAGGTTTTTGGGAGCAATCTAGTATTGTTCAGCCCTGAAAACTGTCCCCAGAGACACAAGGCTTTAGTGTGAGGCTGGGAGTGATCCAGAGAGGCAGCAGATGGATGGTAATGAGCTGTGTTCACAGTCCAGGTCACATTAATGAGAACTGAGGGCATCTCCATGCACTGCAGTGTAGGAACTAGAAAACCCGAATGTTATTTAGGATGGGGAGAAAAGGTTTTATACATTGTAAGGATTCCCCTAGGTTTTACCAAAAGTCATCATTGAATGATGACAGGGCTCATTCATTAATGAAAGCCATCTGTCACAGGTTTCAAATTTCAAGGTAATCAGAGAACAGTCAGAGTTTGCTATGATTTTGAGTTCCAGGATTAGAAATGATGATTTGGTGGTTGGTAATGATGATGAATCAGGCTTATTCTATACAGGAACAAACAGAGTCAGGGAGAAGTGTTGCACCAGCACAGAACCTGAGTTCAAATCTCCATAACCCACATAAAAGTCAGGAATACTCATATGCACATGTAATCCCTGCCCTGGGGAGGAGACAGGGGCATTTCTGGGACTCACTGGACACCAAGCATATAAAATGCATGTGTAATCCCAGAACTGGGAAGCAAGTAACAGGATTCCTAGGGTTCATTGGCCAGCAAGTCTAATCTAATTGGTGATTTCCAGACCAATTAGAGACCCAGTTTCATAAAGGATGTACAGGACTTGAGAAATAAAACCCAAGATTGTCCTCTGCACTTTAAAGGAATGCACATATTTTCATGCAGTTACACATTGTACACCCACATACACAAACATGCACCTGCACACATAACACCTGAACATTCAAACACACATATAATAAAAAAGGGAAATAAAAAGAATTAGTTGATTTTAGTGAAGTGTACTCTTTTATCCCCTCACACTGATTCCCATTACTCTGGGGATTCTCCTAAATGGTATTATGGTATTAATAAAATGATTTTTTAAAATATTAACCTACCTAAGTTGACAAATAGGCAAGTGTAATACTATATTTAAAATTTTAAAATTATTCTTTCAAATGGAATATATCTATTCTAGGGAATTAGGGGTTATTTTTCATTATTCTGAAAATTTTATAGAACGTATAATGTATAACTGAGGCCTTAGTAGATTAGCCGATTATATGAAAGTTCATGAAGCCTGGAGACACTGACAGCTTTTTGAAGACTTCCTTTTCCTGCTCAACTGGTGTCACTCTGTATCACTGGGTGTCATTGTCCACATTAATTATGTTGAATCATAGGGTGAACTGCAGCTTTGAATGGCAGGAACTTACTTATGCAAATGAATGCCTCACACTGAGCAAGCTTAGAGGATCAAGTTTTCCAGGTCAAGTAGGGCGTTTTCCCAGATAAGATAAATCTTGTAAAATAAATAGAAAAATCATTAGTGTATATTATACTATTGGAAAATTCAAGTGGTCTTTTTGTCCTTAATTCCTCACCCCTCAAATATCAGTCAGATGGATTAAGGGAGTATCACAAAAGTAGTCATTACCTTGCAGGACACTGTCATTTTCCTAATATTCATTATTACTAAAGTGTACTCAAGTGGGATGGATTGTTCAGTACAAAAATAAAAATAAAAGCCATATTTGCTGTAATTTGAATGTGAAATTTCTCTCACGGGTTCATTTGTTGGTCCCCAGTTGGGGGTGTGGCTTGGGAAGGTTGTGAAATCTTTAAAAGTTGGATTTTTGCTGAAGGAGGTGGATCACTGGATCCTTGAAGTTTTCTCCGCTGGCTCCACTGGCTCTCTGCTTCCTGACTCAGGCTACAATGTGATGAGTCATCCCGCCACGCCTTCTCCACCATGGTGGAATCTCTAATCTCTCCTCTCAAACCTATCAGCCAGAATAAAGGCTTTCCTTCTCTAAGTGGCTCCTAGTCAGGTATTTGGCCAAACAAAAGAAAAAACAAAAAAAAAAAAAAAAAAACTATGGTTGAACTCAGTTCTCACTGTTTTCTGAAAAAGAAAAACAGATTCTCCAGTGGAGAGTGAGAGCAGCATAGGTTAAAGGGAGGGCAACCATAATTTACCAACAAGACGAGAATAGATAGCTGACTTCCTGACAGGAGATGAACCACCCTTCACACAGCAGACAGGGCCAGGTGAAACCAGAGGAACTGGTGATATGAACAAGGGTGATGCTTCCACAAACAGTCTGACCACCTGGGCCAGGGTGACATGGGCAGACACTGAAGATACTCAAAATGCACCAAAGCAGAAATCCAGAAGCTGCTGAGAATTCAAAACTAAAGTAGAATTAAAGCACAGCCATCAGCGTTCAGGGAAGTTTGTGAAAGAGAGGGGTGCAGGAAAAAATGGAAGGTGATATGCAAAAATAAGTGCACTGGGCTGTAGAGATGGCTTAATGGTTAAGGGACTTGCCCTTGAAGCCTAAAAATCCAGGTTCAACTCCCCAGCTAGGTGGTCAGCTGAATACACATATCAGTACAGGAATCTGGAGACTGTTTAGCTAAAGGCCCTGACACACCCATTCTTTATCTGCCTCCGTGTGTGTGTGTGTGTGTGTGTGTAAAATAAATAAATAAAAAAGCTTGAAAAATAAAACAAAGAAAGGAACTAATACATTATGAAAGGCAGGCTCAACATAAATACAAATTGTTGTGCAAAATATGGCAAGATGTTCTAAAAAGGGATTAATGGAATCTGAACAAAATACTTCAAAGTGGCTCTTCTTGTTAATGTCCCTGTAATTTTTCAATATCCTGAAAACAGTTATTAGTGACAGATTTATAATTTTATGACAATCGCTTTCTTAGTTGGCAATCACTGAGTGACCTAATAGAGGTTATTCATACTTGTTTTTACACTTTAATTTCTAGTTTAAATTTTGAATGTGAGCTTGCATTTGTGTTACTTAAGTTAATTTAGGTTATTATAAGTATGGTTTAAATGATAGAACAGTACATTAGACTTCAACTCCTATCAATAATCAAAATTATTAGCTTGTGCTTTGCTTTATAACTGCAGGATAATAAGTGCATTTTATTTCTTTCTTTTCTTTCTTTGTTTCTTTTTTTTTTTTTCCTAAATGATGGGCAACTCAGGTGGAGGACCTCTGTTAACTTTCTAACTACAGAGCACAGATAGCATTTTGAAATTCATTCTCTATTGATCAAGGTCAAATAGGAAGGTTGAATAGGGTTTTAACAAATACAGTCATTTGTCTATTTTTTTTTTTTTCATTCTTGTGAAAAACCTTGTATCACGTTGTTTTTAATGTTCTGGCCAAAGTTTGTGTGAGACACACTGTTCGACACGGTGTCCTACAAAGGGTACATTGTTACCTGACTTTTCAATCCTGACTTTGATCTATCTATGGGCACATATACATGAATCTAAAGCGAAAAGTTCTTTCTTCTGTGGAAACCAGTAGAGACGGCCTGCTTTAAATTCTGTCCCATAGGTTTGAGGTCACTGTTCAAAGCAGCCATGGCTGAACAGCATCTCCATGCTTTTAAAGATGATAAGACAAGTTGACCATTTTTATTTTTAAAAGAAGTGTATTTACAATCTTCACACTTTGAATTGCTTATAGTGAGTGTCTATAACAGTAGGTCTCACATACATCTACCTCCCCTGCCCCGAGAGAGTGATGTTTAAAATAATATGCTATCACAACTCACTTCAGGTCTTCAAAGGCTCAGGACCTGCAAATACCCAGAAGAAATTGAAGTAACTATTCTTGGGAACATAGAAAAGAGCAAGTAAGAATCAGGTGCTCAAATGGTCTTTGATAAACTCATCTCACTGCCATTCTAATTAATTCTTCCATTCTAAAGCATACTTCAATGAATTGATAGACCCTCTGTGAGTCAGTGAGTTTTTGCTTCTCATATAATGCTTCAGACAACCTGGGTCCATTTAGACATCTCTTTATGTGCCTACTTCCCACAGAGACCAAATTGAACAAATAGCAGAGACCAACGCAGAGAGGTCTCTAGAGCACAAAGACACCAGCAGCTCCAGTCCTTTTGTTAATCTTTATGCCACAAGGACCCATTTGGAAACTAGTCTATTGGCTGCATAGCTGACAGATGTACTGACTAAAAAATCTCAAGGATTAAAATAATGAATGACCTATTGAGTAGTTATTTCATCCAAAACAGTGATTATATTCACAGATTATTTTTAGGGTATTAAATTCATTTCATGAAGCAGTTATTTGGAAAGCATACAAAATTAATTTCTCATTTTTACTGTGTAAGATTTTTAAAATGGACCCATATAGCAAAACCATAAAATAAAACTCTCACGTGATTAAAAGACGGAATCTGAAACACCACAGGTCTTTTATACCTGCTTTTTTCCCTGAATTCTCATTACTTTATAAAGTGTTATTCCTAAGAAAGAATTAAGTTAGCAGCCAGAGATCAAATGGCTTTGGACACCAACAGAAAGGAGCAGCTGGGAAGATGGGACAAATAGCCTGTTATATAGATGAAGAGATTTTACCCAGGCCACCCTATTAATGTTCACACTTGGGAGTTCTCTTCAATGATGACTCTAAGACATTCTCAAACGCTGATGTAGAACTACACGTCTCTACTTGAATCTTTACCTAAGTGCCCAAGACTGATATATGCAATATGTTATAGGTTTGCTATTGTTTATAAAACTGAGCATTAACAAAAATTTAAAGACATAAAAAGTTATATTAATCCACTTTAGTTTCAATGGTATTTTCTTCCCTTTTGACGCATCTAACTTTGCCTCATTCTAGAAGCTTTTTTCATTTACTTTTGAAATTTATATTGCATTTGTTCAAAGGACAAAACCTTCGAAATCCAAATGAAAACGCTTTTGTTTGTAGAAAGAGAAAAAGTAGAGTTAATTTAATTAAATCATGCCTCTGATCATTTCTTCCCACACATAACTTATCATAGACATCTGTGTGTTCTTGTTATTGGATTTTATAAATGTTTTCTTTGAAGCCTACATACCCCAATCAAAAATTAGAACACTAAACTATGTTTATGTATGAACTGTTAAACATGGGGAAACTCCAGAATATTCTGTGATGGTAATGAACTTTCATATGAATAGAATCATGTAATTAATATTAATTAGTTCCACAATGATTTTCTTTCTGAAATAGAAGACTCTTTCCAATTGTACTTCTATTGATTAAATATTCTTTTTAAGTGACTTTTTGATATTTCATGATATAGTTTATACAGCCAATATTCATGAAACATTTTTGAGATAAAATGACTCAAAGATCATATAAAGTTTAGAATAACTCTCTCAATTGATTCATTCCAAAAAGATAAATCTTGAAAAGTAAAGACTTTGGTAAAATGTTCATTTAAAGCAATGTTTTCCATATGAAAATAACTAAATTTTTATCTATCCCTAATTTATCTACCAACTTCAATAATGTACATTTTTTCTCTTATTTACATAAGAATCAAGCATGTCATTCAAATTTAGGAATAATGGCATATGCATTTGCATTTTAGAGGCTTAGTAGAAGGAAGATATTGAGTTTAGAACCTGGGTTAGAATGAAGCCCTACCTCAAAAATACCATGGGTAATGCTATTCAAACAAAAAAGAAAGGAAGAAAAAGAATGTTATCCAGGGCTGGAAAGATTTCTTAGCAGTCAAGGTGCTTTCCCGCAAATCCTAAGGGTCCATATTTGATTTTCCAGTATCCATGTAAACCAGATGCACAAGGTGGCATATATGTCTGAGTTTATTTGTGGTGGCTAGAGGCACTGGAGTGCCCATTGTCTCTGTACCTGCTTCTTTCTCTCATTCTCACTTTCTCTCCCAAATAAATAAATATTTAAAAAGTCAAGAGTGTTATTCAGATGGGTTAGAGAGAGAAGAGATGGCAAGCTGTAGGCATGTACTAGGCTAATGTCTCCAGAGCCTTTGGCCATAGGGCTTGGCTTTGGAAATGAACACTTGCCTATATTAAAAAAAAAAAAAAAAGAAAGAAAGAAAGAAAGAAAAGAAAGAAAGAACAGGCTAGGAGGATGGGTCAATGGAAAAAAGTGCTTATCATTCAAACTGGAGTAGCCAAATTAAACCCCTATACTCCACATATAAAGCTGGACACCATGGTGGGTTTCTGTAATCCTAGCAGTTGACCAGGAGATTGAACATGGAGACAAGAGATTTATCTGGAAGCTGGTAGCCAGCACAGCAAAGAACAGCAGAGCAAGAATCCAGGGCAAGAAACTTTGTCTCAAATGAAATAGAAAAGCATAGCTCAGACCATAAACTTGTCCTCTGCTCTCCACACCTGCACCACAGCAAAATCACACACTTAAGCATACAGGAAAGCACATACATGCACATGATAAATAATAAATTTTAAAATTCCAAACTGAGAATTTCAACACTATATACATTGAGAAATTAATTTCTTTACAGTTTTGACTAAAACTAAGGTGAGAACAACTAAACCTATAGTAAGTCGTACAGTTACAATTTACAGAGAACGGAAAAGAAAGCCAGAAAATATGCACATGGACACATTCAGTGCTCAGTCACAAAACTATGAGATTATTTCTTCTCTTGGCAACAGGGAATGGGCTCCCGGAGTAGCTCATTTTTACCCCTAATCTTTTTTTTGTTGTTGTTGTTTTTGTTTTTCCCTCCCATTAGAATCCTAATTCTTAGAGCCTTGATATATGGGTACTAGGGAATCAAACCCAAGCCAACAGGCATTGCAAGCAAATGCCTTTAACCACTGAGCAATCTCCCCAGCCCAAGACAGACTATTTTTCCAGACTGCTTTCTCTTAGGGGTGTGTACCCACTCTGCACATGCACATGGGTATATTCATCAAATTTTGCAGACTGAGCTGTCAGTCAGCACTTGCATCCTGCTCTTCCTGTCTGCAATATTTCCCTACAACCTGATAAACAAGTTAGGGGTCTTTAATAAACTTGGAAGAAATGTATTACTAGCATCGGTTAGTACTTTTCTATGACAATCCATTGCTTCTTTTGTGACATTTTGGTTCTTTTTACTCTATTTTTCTCTTGCTTTGGCAGGGGCATTTTTATATGGTTGACTTTTTTCACTTCTTCCTATGATTCAGACCTCCTGCAGTTACCTTTTTGTTGCTGTGACAAACTCCTGACCTGAAGCAGCTTTTGAGAGGAAGAGAATAATTTCAGGCTTACAGATTCTAGGAGAACCTGCATCATGACAGAAGAAGCCTATTCACTTCTTCATACATCCATAGCAGAGAGAGAGAACAGTGAACCGTCAGAACTCAAGCTAGGTGAGAACAAACCTTAGGGCTGGCCTCCACATCCACCAATGGTGACACACCTCCTCCAGCAGGGCTCTGTCTAGTGGAGGCTTAAGTAGAAAGCTTAACCTTAATCAGAAATATCTAAGGGTATGGGGACATTTGCATTCAAAGCCACCGCAATGCCATTAGCTATGTCTACTGTGCTTTAGGTAGATCTTAGGTGCAACCTGAGTGCAGTCCTAAGCCCTCCTTTGTGTACTAGTTCATGCATATTTTGCGACAACTCCATCACATTTCAACTTTTGTTAATGCCCGGAAAGCACATCAAACAAAATTAAGTCTCCAAAACATAAAGCTACTCAGTTCACATAGCTAGAAATATAAGCAAGTTGCAGATGAAGAGCCTGGGCTCAAAACCAGCCATCTATATACTGCAGGATATGGTCTTTTACTTTACAAATGGGAAGACATAATACAGTATCATAAGATTCAAAAGGCAGAAGCCCATTAGCTACTCTATCAGGTATAGAAGGCATCTGATTTTAATTAAAAGTGTGATGGTGTGCTGCAGTTTAAATCTGAAATGACTATAATTCTGTAGTGTCACTGGGATTGAAATTTAATTCACACTTACTTTTCATATCACATATCAAAGATTGATTATGCTTTCTTTGATATATTAATGTTGAATTCATTAATAGAGGAATAATTTTGGTTTATTTTAATATATATTCAACATGTCTACATGGCCAAGAGATATTTTTGGTATATTTTATGCACAAGACACATGATGATGTAAAATGATCATCAGAAAAGTACAGTCTGGTACAGTCTGAGCTAATGAATTTTATCTGCCCTGAGCTGGTAGGCTTATCAATTTCCAGTCACATGCCAGGACATACCAACTGTAGAGCCAGCTCAGAAATCAGGAGAACTTAAGAGACCCTGTGATCATTATGCCATTTATTATTAATGCTCATTACTTTCCTATGCTTGATAAATCTTTGTTTTTACTTTTTTAATTAGAATATACAATATTGGTTTTCCTGATGACATTTTCATATATGTCTCACCACCTTTGCTGTTGTAATTACATGAATGACTTTTATCACAAAGATGAGCTAAAGCTAATTTGAAATGATGACCATGTGCAAGTACTAATTATTCAAAAGTAAATAACTTCAAAGCTACAAAACAATATTTTATCACCAAACCTAAGTTAAGCCATATGTATTAACTGATAGCTATCTGTGTGGTATAGGGAATAAGAACAATGGTGTTACTTGGGGGAATTGGCTTGGTGGAAAAAGAAAGAAAAGTTGCAGAGCAAGCATGAGGACCTGAGCTCAGATCCTCAGTATCTACATAAAAGCTGTAAGCCATGGCAGACTTCTGTAATCCCAGGATGCCTATGGCAAAATTGGAGGCAGAAACAGTAGAATTTCCTCTATGCAAAAGCATAGAGGCAAACAACAATGATAATGACAGAACCTGCCTCAAACCAGGTGGTTGGGGAATGCTGGCCAATGAAAGTTGTCCTTCAACCACACACGATATATAATGCACATACCTGTACTCACTTACACACTAAATAATAAAAATAAATAAATATCGTTACTTAATTAAAAGTGGGGTTGGGAGATGGTTCTTTGGATAAAGCACTTGCCATGCTAGTATGAGGACTAGAGTGCCGATCCCCAGAGCCCATGTAATTCATACAGACGTGGTGTCAAGCTCTGCATTCAAGGGAGAGACTTTGCCTCACTCAGTACAATAAAGAGGAGAAAAATCAAGAAACACTTGACTCAACCTCTGCCTCCAATACATGTACACACGTGCAAACATTCATACACATACATGCGTGCATATACCCCCACTCACAGAGAGAGGAGAGAAAGAGAATGAATAGTGGGCTGTATTACCCCTGGCATTGTATAGCTACTTCCTAGTGTCTTTACTCCTGTAGAGAGATCAAGACTAATGGAAACCTCCATTCTCTTTGAGTGCATATTTTCAGATTTATTCAAGTGTCATCCAAACCCCAGGTAGTTGATAGAAACCAAACCATGTTTGAAGCTAGACTACCTCTGCAGAAGGATAGGACTACAGGTGAAAATTTAACTAAATTGGTGAAAATGTTTCAATTGTGCATTTCCAAAACTGTCATTCTTCACTTCTTTTAGACATAAAGTTAATCAAGAACATATGAGATTGGTTCTGGTATTAAAGGCTGTGGTTTTACAACAGTGTACACATCAGGTTACACATAGAATCTGTGTCAGTAAGTCTCCCTACCCACATATTGTAGGAAAAGAAAAAATCAGAATTTATCAATGTTTCCTTTTAAGTAAATCAATTTTTGTGAGTGGACATCTTGCTTCATTTCCTTCATAGCCATCACTTATGAGTTAATGTGGAAACTCTCCCCACACAAATGTGTCAATTGAATAAATCTTGTTAATAGAACAAATGTAATGCTGGGTGAGCATAGTGGGCATTTGTAATCTCAGTCCTTGGGCAGCAGAGACAAGGAATCCCTAAAACAAGCTGGCTAGCTAGATTGTGTAAATCAGTGGGTAAGCTCTTGTTCAAGCAAAAGGCCCTAGTTTAGTAAATAAAGAGGAAAATAATCAAGGAAGACACCTAGTGTTAAACTCTAGCTTCCACATGCACACATATACACATACTGACATGCATGTCCACACATATATGTGTTCCCACAGCATATATGAACATGCATACACATATACTTATGCCATACTCACATATACATACAAATGCACATTAAGAGATGCTTTTTTCTTAAGTATATTTAGCCACTAAACTGTAACAGTTGACATAGTAATTCTATATGACTGAGGCTCATGTTGATTTGACAGTGCAAATAACATAAATATAAATTTAGTAATGAGATAGCTGCTTCCCTGAATATGCATATCTCACAAATTGTCTATTTTTATTTTATTTTTTTTTGCAATAATGGGATATGTGTTAGGACATTGACTCCCCTACTACAGGTGAGAGAGGACTGAAGGAAGTGAACCACAGTGTATGTCATCATGTGAAATCTCAGAGATAGACACTTGCCCTAAGAACTCTCACACCTTCTAAATGTTTGCAGGAACCAGAACTAGTTTTTGCATGTTACAAACTCTCAGGTCAGTTCCTTTGCCTAGATTCACCATGAAAGCCACATAATTAGATCTATGGAGATACTGGGCGGGAGTGCACTCAGTGTGAAAGCTATCAAAGCAGCCAGACAGTCTGCTCCCATGATTGTTACCAGCATGTTTAGTCAAATATGCAGTGTAAAGGAAGACGCTGGAAATAACAGTGTCCTTCACAGAATACTGACACTCTGTCACTTTGCTCTGCCTTAAGTGCAAGAACCTTGGCTCAGAGGTGTGAGCCATCTTCTATTTTAAAATGACTTGGCTTTTTAATGTTTATTATTTTCCTTATATTAAAAAAAAAAAAGTGTGGCTAGGTAAATGGCTTAGTGGGTTGGAATTTACCTGCAAAATTTACTAGCCTGGGTTCAATTTCCCACCACCCAGGAGAGCATAATGCAAAGTGGCTCATGCATCTTGGATCCCAACACACTTAAAACAAGAGCTGGCATGGAGCCAGGGGAATCTGCAGTTTGCAGGACAGACAATCTGATGTTCCTTGCAGTTTGGTAGTTCATTTGTAAAGGCAAGAGACTCTGTCTCAAAGAAGCAGGAGCACAGACACCTCAAAACTGTCCTCTGTCCTTCATGTGAATGCTTTGATGTACACACCCATACACACAGAAATAAACAGAATCAAAATGCACTCATTATGGGCACATGGAAATGGGGAACAAATTTTTTAAAGAAGAAAACAAAAACTTGCATAAGTGTGAAACTCTAATAGAATCTCTGGAAGTATTTCTGACATATTTTTCTCCAATGTCTTTGTGTAGGTGAGAATGCATCCTGCATGTTTATGTGTATGTTTTATAAATACGATTTCTCAGTCCCAGAGGGGAGGTACGGTAAATCATTTTCACCTTTACAAACTAAATTGTTAAGGAACACTTTTTCTACTGGACAGTCATACCTTTCAGTTTAAACACAAAATATTTTCTCAGCCATTGTTTGAAAAAACTCCCAAGCTGCCTAATTATAGCAATATATATTACACTCTTTAAAAGGTTTGATATGTTTATAGGCCAAAGCATGTAACAATACACCTGGGTTGCTATAGAGATGTCTCAATTGTATCAAGATAAAACTGCAACAATAAATGCATTTTAATAGGTATGCTGAAAATCTTACCATAACTTGAACACACACAGGGTTATTTTGGCATAACTAGTATAGAAAAAAACAGATGCAGGTTATTTTGTACTTTTTAAGTAATTACATTGTTTTTTCAATCTCATGTCTTTTATTGTGTGGATGCATGCTTTCACTGACGTACTTCCTTGGCTTAAAATTGCCAGTTTAAAACATAGCATCCTTCACAGTATTAAAACAAAAACAAAAACAACAACAAAAAAAAAAACTTAAAGCTGGGTGTGGTGGTACACACCTTTCATCCAGCACTTGGGAGGCAGAGGTAGGAGGACCAGGACTGCCGTGAGTCCATGGCCACCCTGAAACTTCATAGTCAATTCCAGGTCAGCCTGGGCTACAGCAAGACCCTACCTCAAAAAAAAAAAAAAAAAAAGCTTGAAGAAAAATATACAAATATGCAAATGCCTATATGTACTTATGCATGCATATCTGCTCAGTTATGCCTTAATATCCATGATGTATTGGTTCAAGTACTCTCCATGGATAAAAACAACAGAGCTCAACCTACTCCTACAAAATGACATATTTTTGCATGTAACCTGCACATATGCACATGTGTACTTTAAGTAAACCTGAGACAATGTAAAATACATTACACAATAGAAATGGTATGTGTAAGTTTCAGAATTGAGAAAACCATGGAGACAATTTCTTTGTGGACCCACGCTTTTCATGTCATGCCAGTCAGGATGCTGGGGGTGCGGGGGGACTCAGAGCAAAGACAGAAAGCAGGAGGGAGCTCTGAGTCACCTAGGAAGGAGAGAGAAGGGCTTTTAAAGTGTTCTAGGGAAATGATGTTGGGGGAGTTAGTATCCAGCACAGTGGAGTGTAAGGCTCACACTGCATGGGTTGTTAGGATGCTGTCTGTTTCATGTGGAGATGAGAAATCACATTGGAGCCATGATGTCCTAATCTTAGTAAGGTGGAATTTGATCTCTCAGATGTTAGCTCCAAAGGAGGGCCTGTTTCCTCCTATCCAGGTGTGAAGGGCTTAGTAATTATCATAATAGAAGGTATTGTTCCCAGGGTCTTTGACTGAAGCCTGGGTTTATTTCTACATCCAGGTTTGAGAGGAGAAGGGACTCAGGAATGACATAATGTACATAGTTACATAGTTTCGAGCATAATGACAAGAGCAAGAGTGTATTTATGCATGTGTAGATATATCTCCCCCTTTAATGTTGGTAGAATACACAAAGCAACCTCACTACACTAAAGGACTGCATGCACATACATTCATTACTGATATGTGCACACACATGTATTTCCTTATCATACCTATTCTCTATCCATTGATGTTGAACTTTGGGTTTAGGAGGGGTCCTCAACTTTATGAACCCCAATTTTGGGTCCTGTCATACCTTTAACAAAGAATTGATAAAGATAGACTGAAGAAGGATAATTTATGAATTATTAAGTTTATCTATGTAGATATTATAAACTGTGGTTATTATCTAAGGGAAATTGGGATCTCAGAAGAAGGCTAGACCTGAGTCATCAGCACATGGAAAGTAGGTAACACCCGCTCATGTGGAAAACACAGCTTAGTCTGTGAGATTCATCTAACAGCAATGACTGGGGCAGAACCACACACGTGTGTGAGATGGAGCCTAGGTGCTGATGTGGGGAGACTTAAAAGAGACACACAGTGACTGCCCTGAGCTTCCCATGGAAACAAGTTAAGAGGGCAAATGGTGAGGGCATAAGGAAGAATAGCAGAGGGAGAACAGCAAAACAGAGAGCAAGAAGTTCATACAAAACATGAATGGTAAAGAGAGTGAAACTCACAGTTATCTGAACTTAGAGAAATTACACAGGTAGCAGGCCCAGAGTTAGAGAAAGAACCCACGTAGTAGATCTATAGTGTAAGGGAAAGAATGCATGTGAGTGGTAGATTCAGAGACCAGAGGAAAGTCATACATAGAATAAAAGTGAGAAGTTACCCCGAAGTTTGAAGCAGAGACAAACAGACAATAACCCAGGTCAAGAAGCAGTATTCTTTTCTCCTGCCAGACTGGGTGGAGGGGGAGGGGAGGGCAGATGGACTCTGGTGTATCCCTGTGACCAGAGCAAAGAGACAGAGAGAGAGAGAGAGATGAGAGAGAGAGAGAGAGAGAGAGAGAGAGAGAGAGAGAGAGAGAGAGAGAGAGAGGGAGGGAGGGAGGGAGGGAGGGAGGGAGGGAGGGAGGGAGGGAGGGAGGGAGGGAGGGAGGGAGGAAGAGAGAAAGAAACAACCTGTAGAGTTGATTGAAATAAATAATACATTCTTTCTTCTGATTCAGGTTTGCAAAGGGACTACCTGATTGGTTTGTAGATCTGAAGGGGAAGGCTTCAGGGCCAGGCCACTTGATTAGTGAAGGCCACTCATTTAGGTAGAGTTCTAGACTGTGGGCACAGGGGGGCACTGTAGCTATTGTAAGTGAGACTCAATTAGATGTGAGTTCCATTCCTGCCTGGGCAAGGTGGTATCAGTTCTCTCTGGGCCTCAGTTCCTAACTGAAAGTACCTAAAAGAAGCTAGGCTCCTCTTATTTCTCCTTCAGCATGAACATTGCAGTAAATCCTTAAGGTGTAGCTGTGCAGAGTCAACATTGACTTATCTTACATGAAAATTTTCATAAAGACTCATTGTCAAATGGCCTAAGACTTTAGAGAGATGATTATGTAGGGGGCGTATAAACTCAGAATGTCATAATGACAGACCCTGGCTCAGTTCATTGGAGGGACTTTCGACAACAGCTGTTAGAAAGACTCCCAAGAAAACTTCAGAGGATGAGAGAACACATCAAAATGCCCTCGCTTATCTTGAACTGATACATCACTAGACCCCCTTGGATAGCTTGGTAACAGTAAACCCTACTATAAGCACAGAAGTGGAGGCCTGCAGCTTATCTAATAACTGAGATAGCTGCTTAGAGACCCGGAAGAGGGAAGCGTTGGAAGAAAGCATAGATGGAAGACAAAACACCTCCCATACCAGCAACAATGAAGCAGAATGCTGGACGACTTCATTACTGCTCAGAAAGACAAACGATAGAATACTTCTGAGTCATTTACTTTTGGGACTTTTTTTCTTCTATATTTTTAGACCATAGTTGAATACAGTAACTGCAAATGTGAAAGGTGAAGTGTGCTAGAGAATTCAGTTGTGTTAATGTACAAGGCATGGAGGGAGGCGCATGCGTTCTTGCTGCTTAAGTATTCAGAGTATTAGATAGACAAACTAACCTCAAAATGCACAGGATTCTTGAGATGTTTAAGGACCTGGGTATTTTTGTTTCCTCTTTTCTTTCTTTTTATGTCAATTACTTTCTCATTGCTAAGACAAAATATCTGACCGGAAAGAAAAAATTGGTTCTGCTCTCTTATATTCTTGCCTTCCTGCCTCACCCCAAACCCTGGCCCCAGAAGTAGCAGAAAAACCCTTTGTTGCCATGGAAAAATAGTCCACCTGAATTGTGGCTTTGCACCTGTCTGGGTCTTCTGTGGCAATGGCCCTGAGACTGAATGTGGTGAACAAAAACTTTTCCACCTCCTCTGAAATGTTATAAAAACAACATGCTTCCTTTGTTTTCTCAAGAGCTGGAGCCATGCTGGAGAAAAGTACTTAGTGGTTAAGGTGCTTGCTTGCAAAGCCTAAGGTCCCAGGTTTGATTGCCCAGGATCCATATAAGCCAGATGCACAAAGTGGCACATGCACCTGGAGTTCATTTGCAGTGGCTAGAAGCCCTTGCGTGTCCATTCATTCTCTCTCTCTCAAATAAGTAAATAAATTTACTATTTTAAAAAAATACTTTTAGGACTGGAGAGATGGCTTAGAGATTAAGGTATTTGCCTGCAAAGCCAAAAGATCCTGATTCGATTCTCCAGGACCCATGAAAGCCATATGCACAAGGGGGTGCATGCATCTGGAGTTCATTTGCAGTGGCTGGATGGCTTGGCACACCCATTCTCTCTCTCTCTCTCTCGCTTTCTCTCTCTTATAAAAATAACTAAATAAATAATCAAGTACTTTTTACAAAAGCTTAAGCCCTGTTCTTTGAATGCTGACCCCATCATGCTGTTTCGTGGCTATTTACCCCTCCTCCAATAAATCTTTTCCCCACAAAGAAAGAAATCTATCTCAGTATTTCTCTCCTCCAACACCCCCCCCCACACATTTCTGTAAATCTTTCTTTTGTTACCTTGATGCTGAAATTATCTAATTATCTGTCCATACATCCCTGCCCACCCCCCCGCCAGCCCTGAGAGGGTTCAGAGATAGAGAATGAGTGTTCTCACTTTAGCGGATCTGCCAGTCTCACTGAAAACAGTGAGTTGTAAGTTCAGTGAGCAACTGTGTATCAAGGACGTAGAGCAGAAGAGAAACACAGGAAGACACTCATCTGGTAGGTGTCCTCCTCTAGCATAGCACATGTGCACAGGGGCTCTCACATCTGCACACACATGTGAACACACATGTATTGCATACACACACCCAAAACAAAAATTAAAAAAAAAAATCTTAGGGTTGGACAGATGGCTTAGCATTTAAGACACTTGCACATGAAGCCTAAGGACCCAGGTTTGATTTCCCAGAACCCACATAAGCGAGATGCACATGGTAGTGCATGAATATGGAGTTTCTCTGCAGTAGCTAGAGGCCCGGGCATGCCCATTCTATCTCTTTTCATTTCTCTCTCTCTTTCTTTTCAACTCTCAAATAAATAAACAAATTAATTAATTAAAACATGAAAAAGGGCTGGGGAGGTTAGTCAGAGTCTTAAGGCGCTTGTTCCACAAGTCTTCCAAGTAGATATCAGGCACTGAGCACCCACATAAAACCAAACTCAAAGTGGCACACATGTCTGCCATCCCAGCACACTTATAATAAAGGAGGGCAGTGACAGTAGAATCCCAAGCCACAGGTCAGAAAGTCTGGCCTTCCCACTGGGAAGGCAACAAGAGAGACCCTATCTCAAACAAGACGGAAGAAGAGACAGTATCCTAAAGTTGTCTTATGACATGTTACGTGTGCCTCCACATGTATAGTACGCACATATCATATGCATTCATGCATACATAAGCACATATACATTGCTATTAAACACAACACTTTATACAGTTCTGCTCTGAAACAAAATAAAGGGGCTGCACAGCATAGTGAGAATGCAAAGAACAATTCCTACCTCAGGCATCAAACTAATCATAGTCAGATTAGGAAGAAATAAATTAAAAAAAAAAAAACCCTGCTCTTATGCCATCACATTCATTTGTGATTTATTGGATAAAGTATGTCTTTAACTATCATCATGAGAAGAATATGAATGTTTGCTGCTGTTTTAGAACTTCAACTTGAAAGGATTTCAAGTGTGGGAGCTAGTCTCCTCGGGAAATGTTTCATATCACCATTATTAGTGTCAAGTGGCGGAGCCCTGGGAGCTCCATTAATGGGTAGCTTCATTCCTAAAGGATCACAGTGGATCCCTTGTACCCACAAGCTCGGGAGCTTGTCCCTTCTTTGCGAGCAGAATTTCAGACCATGTCAGCATAGGTCTCTTCATGCAGTGGTCCAGGTATTGTGATAGTAGCAGGTAGGATGATCCCCTAAAAGGGCCACATAATAAACCCTAAAATCAAGGAATGTGATATATGGCCCAAGGAACCAAAGTTGGAAATTAGTTGGTACTTAAAATTAAAAAAGGAGAGCTGGAGAGATGTCTCAGCAGTTAGAGGAAAGCCAAGCCTGATGGCCTGGTTTAAATTTCCATTACTCACATAGAGGCATATGTATCTGGAGTTCATTTGCAGTAGCTAGAGACCCTGCAAAACTCACTCTTCTCTCTCTCTCTCTCTCTCCTCTCTCTTTGTTTCCCTCCCTCCCTCCTTCTCTCTGTGTGTATTTGTCTCTGCCTTTATCTCTTTTTTTCCTCTCCTTCTCTGCTTACAAATAAATACAGAAATATTTATTAAAAACAAGTAGAATAGGAATGTTACATGTATTTTTGGGGGTGTTGGTGTAGACAAACATCTGCTTACTCAAGATAGGGTATATCTAACAGCCCAGAGGAAAAATAATATCCACCCATTCTGTCTTGATGAGCTAAAGAGATTATCAGGGTGACTATAAGACTGTGGGTGAAGGGTTCCTTAGAGGAACTCAAAGGCAGATGAATGATCCACAGGCCACCCCAGCATGGATAATAAGTCAAAGGCTTCATGACTAGAGATCCCTTTGCAGCCTACACATATCCTCTCCCAAGAAGTAGTTCTGGCTTCTATAACCTCTGGGTGGGGCCTTCTGACTCTTACAATGCTGTTTGTTTCTTAATCCTGGTGAGTTGCATAGTCTCTAAAAGATGGCGCCAGGATGGGGCTGAGGACCACGAGCCACCCTGTTGTTTTACTTGAGATCTTCGCATAGGATATCTGTCTTAGCACAGGTTAGCAGTGGGACTTCATCCCATGGCTCAACCTCTATGAACTTGTTTCTTCATTTGTAAAATGGTTCTTAGGCTAGTGATGTGGCCCTCTCATTGTAAACAGTGATGCATCGTGAGTAAGGATTTCAATACACATACGTTCAGTAAAATTTTAAGTGCTATAAAATATTAGTGTTGTTGTAGTAATTACTACTATATTATTCTACTATTACTTCCACAACAAAGTACCACAAGTAAGGTGGTCTAAACATTAAATGATTTTCTTATAGCCTAAACTAGGGTCTAGATGACTAAACCTCACAGGGGTCTCTGGGATTTGTTTCTTCTGAGTCCACCTCTTAGCTTAGATGTGCTTATCCTTTCCTTGAACCATTATATGATTTTTTTTCCTCTGTGTAGATTTGTTTAAATTTCCTCTTCCTATGAGATCACCCATCATATTGGAGAAGGGCCCACTGTCATGACTTCATTTTAACTTATCTCTTTAAAACTTCAGACTCCAAACAGAATCATTCTCAGAGTTAGCACTTCAGCACATGAATTGGATTCAGTTTATCACACAATTCTTTAATACTATCTCTATACTTACTAATTCCAGTTAAGTTGAAAACTACGATTTTTGTATTTTATAAATCTTAACTATCATCTATAAAAATAGGTTAGTCTATGGCTAGGTATGCAGCTCATTTTTCAGAGTGCATGAGGCCCCGGGTCTGTCCTCAGCACCACATAAACAAGGTGTGGAAGTGCACACCTGTAATCCTGGCCCTTGGGAGGTAGAGATAGGAGGAACAGAAGTTCAAAATCATCTTCAGCTACATGAGGAAAAGGCCAGGCTGGGCTACAGGAGACTCTATTTAAAACAAATAAGCAAAAGAGCAACAAAAATAAGTTTTGTCTATTAAAAAAAATTGGTCTGGGGAAATGGCCTAGTGGTTAAGGTGTTTTCCTGTGAAGCCTAAGGACTCCGGTTCAACTCCCCAGGACCCATGTAAGCCAGATGCTCAAGGGAGCACATGTATCTGGAGTGCATTTTCAGTGGCTAGAGGCCCTGGCATCCCCATTCTTTCTTTCTCTTTATCTGCCTCCCCCTCCCCCCGCTCAAATAAATTAATTAATTAACTTAAAATAAACTGAATGCCTATTTCAGATTTTTTTTGGAAGCCTAATGTCACAAAGTCCCTAAACAATGAAAACTTCCATTTACTGACTTTGATTGATTAAATCCTACTGAGGGGTGGGTTTTCTCAGCTTGTACATGAAAACTTGCCCCCACACCATTGTCCTATTTTGCTAAGTAAAGGCATCCAGTTTAATGATGGAAATCTATTCTAATGACAAAATGAAAATAGAAAGTAGAAACATATCTTTAATATCTCTAATTTACTTTCTAGCAACACATACACACACACTAAAACTGCTATTTTCATATTAGTTCTCTCTTACTATGTGTTGAGTGTGCACTGGTGTTTTAGGGGAAAAAAATGATGTAGTCCCAAATCCCAGTGGTCCCATTTATACACTGGCTTTAGATGAGCAAAGATAGGGGATGGATGCAGCAGTTATCCAAGGGATAGAAGCCACCTGCATATAAATGATGGGAGCCTGCATACCTCCACCCACAAAGTGAGATGCTAATCACGATGGAACAGTGTTTTATTGATCTACTTAATTTGATTTGGGGAGAAATCTCCCATAAGGATTTGAGGATTTTTGCAGATGTAAGGTACTGACTTGCAAAGCCAACTTGGATTCTGTACAATTAGCTGCCCCTGTAGAACTAGTTCATGAAGGCTCCTAATAACTACAGCAATGACGTTCCAACTCTAACATGTCTACGGATGATCTGGAGAGCTTGTTAAAATACTACAAGGTCAAAACATTCTAATCCATTCAGCCTTGACCAGGGTCCAGAAATATGAACTGTGCCATGTCTCCTTTCCTGCTCCAGACAACGTTAATTTTCCACTTAAATGCTCATGCAGCTCAGTCTGTAAAGGGCTTACTGTGCAAGCGTGAGGGTTGGAGATTGAGCCTCAGAATCCACTAAGAACACCTGAGCACGGTAGTCTACCCAAGATCACAGGGATCATAAGCCCTAGGGAGATGCCTCAGGTGAAGTGCTTGTTATGCAAGCATCAGAAATTTAAGTTAAAAAATAACTTTATTTTTCTACTTATATTTTAAAGATATTTTTCTTATTCATTTGGAAGCAGGAGAGGGTAAGGAATGAGCATTCCAGAGCCTCTTATCATTGCAAATGAACTCTACGTGCATGTGTCACTCTGTGTATCTGGCTTTACGTGTGTACTGGGCACTAGAACCCAGGCCTTCAGTCTTTTCAACCAAGTAATTTAATTCTAGACCTTCCTCTCCAGCCTTTTTATTTATATTTTAAATATTTTATTTACAATTTACTTATTATTTATGTGTTCATGTGTGTTTGTATATGTTTTTGTATGCATTCACCAGGGTCTCTGGCTCTTCTCTCTCTCCTTCCCTCATTTTTTTCTCTCTCCTCTCTCTTCAAATGCTATACAGAAGAATGTTGCCCTTACCCTCAGTTTTTCTGACCAGGCTCTTGCTGGTGTCAAACTCTAGGTCCTCTTGCATCTACCTCCAGAGTGCATCACCACACCAAGCTGTCACACACAAGCTTTTCTTTTTTTAATGCATGTGTATGTGTGCATCCTGTGCATACACGTATGGGCACATCCATATGTGTGTGGTGCATGTGTTTATCGGTTCATGCATACAAATGTGTACGTGGAGTCTAGAGGTTAACACTGGGTGTTTTTCCCCATTGCTTCTCCACTTTTACCCATCATTTTTTAAGACATGGTCTCCAGCTGAACTTGGACCTCACGGATTGGCTAACCAAGCTTGTCAGAAAACCCCTAGGAGGCTCCTGTCTCTGTCTCCTCAGTGTGGGTATTATAGGAACACACCACCACATTCAGCTTTACATGTGGGGAATGCAAACGCAGCTCCTCGGGCTTACGTGACAAGTACTATACACTAAGCCATCTCTACGGTTCATGCACAAAGTTTTTAACCCATTAGTTTTATATTTCCTCAGGAGTAAAATGCCAGTATTTCATCCATGATATATCACCAAAAATTTTTTTTAAATGTTGATTGGATATAATAGGTTCACATTCTACAATTATTTATTTGAACTTTAGAAGCCCTCATGATTATTTGCAACTGTGTTGGTCTAAAAGGGCCAAAAGGCTGCTTGGTGACTTGGAGAGGACAGAGCCTTCAGTGTGGGACCTGGGATGAATTGGTGCTGTTTGTTCATAACACATCTGGCTTCTATGAGCTTAGATTGGTTGAGTTTGGCATGCGGTAATCTAGGGCTACCGGCAACAATGTTCCTGGAGACAGCACTGTTACTACAGGAGGACCTGATACTCAGCTAGTGATATCACTCTCCCTGGAAGTCAGTGTAGTCACATGACCTGTTCAAAGTCAAGGGAAAGAGTTTCAAACAGCACCCTCTCCTAGGGAAATGTCCTTGCATTTGTGGCAAGAACTAATGTGAACATTTTCTTCAAATCAAATACGTATGTGTGTGCGTGTGTGTGTGTGTGTGTGTGTGTGCGTGTGTGTGTACATGTCAAAGCTCATGTCTGGAGGTCAGAGACAACCTTTGGTGTCTTCCTCACCTTCCACATTTTTTTGAGGCCAGGTCTCTTTGTTTTCCATTGCAGATGACAGATGAGATAGCCTGTAGCTTTTGGGGCTTCTCCTGTTTCTACCTCCATCTCCATTGCAACTCTGCCATTGTGGATGTTCACCACTGCATCCAGCTTTACATGGGGCCTGGGAATCCCAGCTCGGGTCTTCGTACTTTCCTAGCGTCCACTTACTTTCATCTACTAGCAGTCTCCCCAAGCCCCATCTTCATATTTTTTACAGTTCTAGTCTGTGAATTTGGTATGTGTCCTGCCATGGTCTAGGCTGTAAACATAGGAGAGAGAGGATGAAATATGACAAAATATAAATATTATGCTTCTTAGCTATGACACAAAGAAATTTCCTGGGGAAAATAATAGAAAGTTATTAAAGTTAAACATTGTTGTTCAATTGACTTTATTTAGAATCTTGGCTGGAAGGTGAGATTGGATTTAATGTCATGATCAATTTTATTTCAGAAATCAATTCCTGCCAGTACCAGACCTACTAAGTTTCCTAGTTCAGTGTTTCCCAAACTCACCTAACCCTGCATCATGTTGCCAAGAAGAAATAGAGAAGGAATGAGAAAGAAAGAGAAAACCAAGGCCTTTTGCTGAGACAAATAGACTCTAGACATATGTGCCACTTGGTGCATCTGGCTTTATGAGGGTGATGAAAGAATGGGCCACAGGCTTTGTAAACAAATGCCTTTGACTGCTAAGCTAAAACCCAGCTCCCATCATCATATTTTCTACATATTTTTTCTGTAGTGCTGGAGACCTTTTAGTTATTTTTAATTTTAATCTACTTCATTTTATTTAATTTTAAAAAATAATATTTTATCACTATTATAAATGGGAAATCATTATTACTTATTAGAGATACCTCTGAAAATAAAAATGAGAATTAAGTATTGTTACTCAGTTCAAGCATGAGACATGCAGTCTTATTATTAAAAGCGGAGAATAGGAAGAATAAAGTACTGAAGATAAACATTCACAAAATAATGATATTTGTCCTGAAATATAAAGAACCTGAAAGATAACTAGAAAGGAGTAATTAGTATGCTACTCTGGTTTTACACAGTGAAGTGCCCTAGGCCCAAGCAACAGCATCTCCCATGCCAAGAAGTGATAGTGTGATATATTTGGGGAGGTATCAAGTTTAGTATGTAACAACTGCTGCATATTTTAGCATTACAAACAACCATGCTCTCAGTCACTGACCAACATGTAGGTCAAAAGTGGCTTAGCTCTGCCTAACAGTTCTGTCTTAGGTTTGCTGGGCTCATTGCATGAAGAAAAGTTGACTCAGCTCAGTTCATAGTTCAGCCTATGGCTGCAACTCTCTGTCATGTGGCTTTCATCCTAAGGGGAAAGTCCAAGCTTCCTGGCATGGTAGAATTGATCAAAGAGTACAACAGCCTGTATCTGAAATCCATCCACAATTATTCAGCATTCCATGGGTTAAAATATATCATCTTACCAGCCCAGATTCAATGAGTACTGATATAGGTTTGCTCCCTTCATCTCATTGGGCACAATGAGTTGTGGCATTTTAAATCCCCTAAGGAGAGAACATTTTCTTAGAAATTACATAGGACAAAGGTTATCCTCTGAGAAAAATGCAAGCTGTTCAATAAGTGAGGCATCTCTGTCATACCTGCCAGGTTGCAGGACCCACTGTGGAAGTGGTGGCAGAAAGAATGTGAGACCCACAGAAAGGGAGGAGTTCTTATAAACGTTTCTCAGACCCAAACTGGCCTTGATACTCATGACCTTACAATGGTTGATACTACCTACACAAGACTTTCATAATAAGAAGGAAAAAATTATATCAAAATAGTGGAGAAATTAGTTGAAAAGAAGGAACTCAATCCTAGTGAAGGGAAGACAGAAGAGAGGAAATGGGCCTATGGTGAGAGGGGATTATGATCATGATATATTTTTAATTAATTAATTTATTTTTATTAATTAGTTTTGTATTCAGTGAATAAAGTCAAGTTGGTACGATTGTTAGGCTCATCCATGTCCTACCCCTAACCCCTGGCCCCTCCTTGTTGAGGTATATGGGTCATGAATTTTGGAGTTAACCCACAGTTATGGGTAGGAGAAATGTCTCTGCGTAACATGCCCAACTTGTGGCTCTGACATTCTTTCTGCTTCCTCTTGCGCAAAATTTCCCTGAGCCATGTCGGGTTCATTTTTGGTCTGCTTCAGTGATGAGGTATTAAGACACAGAGGCCCCCAACACGTCATCACTGAAGTATATCATGATAAATTTTTTATATACACGGGAGTTGTCTATATAATATATACAATGTCAATATATACAACTTATACATCTGTGCTTCTGATTCAACAGTATGGGTTTATGTTTGGTAACCATTGAAATATCACAATCCCATTCTGGGTACAGATTGGTACCTAAGTGTTAACACTCTGGAGTAGAAATTGGAACTTTGAGCTTTAGTTATAGCCATGAGAATGGTTCTTACTAATGGAAGGTAAATTATGGGTGTTATTTGGGGTTTTGTGTAATTAAAAATTAGTTAAGCTCAGCGTGGAGGCACATGTCTTTAATCCCAGCACTTGGGAGGCAGAGGTAGGAGGATCACTGTGAGTTCGAAGCCATCCTGAGAATCCAGAGTGAATTCCAGGTCAGACTAGACTAGAGTGAAACCATACTTGGAAAAACCACACACACCAAAAAAATTAGTGAAGTTTATTCTCTAAACTCTTTGTCCTCATTCCTTTTTCTGCACTGTAAATAAAGTTATGATTAACACTGCAGTCCATACTCTAGAATCTGATCAACCAACATAAGCTTCATAAATACCTGTTAATTTTTATTATATCCCATTAGTCATAATTATACTAAACATATCTATCCTGGAGAAGACATAACAGAAAAGTCATGTTATAGAGTAACTTATGTGGGCTTGCATGTCTTAAAAATGAGTAGTTAAGAATAAAAAGCAATCCATTCAATGCTCTAGGGGCAGAATATCAGTTATCAAAGTCATTCAGAGTATTTCCTAAGCCCCAAAAGCAGATGTGAACTGAGAGGTAAATTAATCATGTAGGATTGTTATTAACCAAAATCCTAATGGTCTTCATTGTAACAAATTGCCATGATTAACCCAGACATAATATCCATTGCATACATGGAGAATCCAGATAAATGGGAAAAATGTTATAAAACAAAAGTAGTACTAAAATGAGCACAGATTATATATTTTATTTAACCAATTCATCAAGGTGATAGTTTAGTATGCTAATTGAAGTGCCTCCCATGTGCAAAAGTTCAGGTTTTAGTTTTTTGTATGTGTGTATTATGTGTGGGTCCATGCATGTCAATATGTGAACACACTGCCAGTGTGCAAAATGTAAGGCAGAGGCCATCCTCAGGTGTCAGTCTTTGCATTATACCTTGTTTGAAGAAGAATGTATCTCGATGTCACCACTTTGCCTGCCAAGTTAGCTTCTGGTAGATTCCCCTGTGGCCTCCTCTGTTCTCACCATAGGGACACTAGAACACATGTGCTTAGAAAGGGCACAGCTCTTTATATGGATTCTGGGAATCTAAAACTAGGTAATCATGCTTGCATGGCAAGCACTTTATCCACTCAGGCATGTGACTTATTACCATGTGCCATGGCATGCATATGGAGGAGATATATATATATATATTTTTTTTTTTTGAAAAAAAGATATTTATTTAAAGAAAGAGAATGAAATGGGTGTGCCAGGACCTCCCAGCACTGCAAACAAACTCCAGCTACATGTGCCACTTTGTGCATCTGGCTTTACATGGATACTGAGGGACTTAATCATGGCCACAGGCTTTGTAAGCAAGTGCTCCTAACTGTTGAGCCATCTCTACAATCCAACTAAAGTATTTTAATACTTGAATATAACTTGATTTCATTCCCCTACTACTGTTCTTTTTTGTCCTTAATTCATCTCCCATATTTCACTGTGCCTCCTTGTCTTTCCAAGTAGTTCTTTTTCTTATTTTTGTACTAATGTGCTCAATATGTGAATAAGGTGATGGGCTGAGTATTGTACGGTTCTTGGTGAGGTCACCACCTCTGCTGGGAGATCATAAGTACATTAGTTAGCCCCAGAATACTCCTTACAATCTTTTAGCTCTTATATTAATTCTATTTTCAACAACGTTCCATGTGTGTTGGACAAAACATGTCTCATTTAGCATTAAGCTCTTAACAGCCTTTTACTTTCAGCATTTTGATGATGTTTTTAGTCTCCTCAGCATTTATTATGATCTCCAAAGATAAACTTTCATGGGTAGTGTTGAGAATAGCATTTTTTCTTTCTTTTTTTTTTTTTTTTTTTCTGACAACACTGTGAAATCTCCCTGCACCCTAGTGGGCATGGTAAGGTCATCTTATCTAGTGCTAGGCACTGAACTGCCCTGTCTTTTCATTGTCTTTGTGAGCCTTGGTTTGCCCCAGCATTCAGTATCATCTGCATAAAGAAGCTACTCTAACCAAAAGTAAGTAGAACCCTAAATTATGGCTATAAACTCATATCTATGGGAATAACTATATACACAGCAATTTGATAGGCACAATGTATCCACTTAGACAAGTAACATGGGTAGCTTCCCCACATATATTTCATGACATCCCAAGTCCTGGTTTCATATCCCCACATGGAGCCAGCTTTAAATCCAATTAGAGAGTAGTTGATTACCCCATAACTGATCTGCTGTGATTACACCATTGTGTAGTTTGAAGGATCTACTACTGGTTTAGATTGTTGTTAACTTTCCCCCAATACCCACATAAATACTCAGCAGTCATGGTGTATGCCTAGAATCCAAATGCTTGTGAGGTAAAGGTAGATACAAGCAAATAGGCAAAAATAGAAAAATGGTAACAGGCCAGTTCTCATGGAAGTGACTAGCTAAACTAGCTGAGTCAGTGAGCTCTAGGTTAAGTACCTGTGACAGTTAAGGTGTTGTCAACTTGATCTGTTTAGTAATCCACAGAAATCCCTTTCAGGTGGGTCTGGGAGGTTGCTTCTAGGAAAGATCAACTAAAGGAGGAAGTCCTTCCCCCAAAGTGGGCATCCCTGCTTAGAGGGGGACTTGATATAAGGAAGCTCTGCATAAAAAGAGCCCCTTCCTACCTTCCTTCCTTCCTTCCTTCCTTCCTTTCTTCCTTCCTTCCACTTGGCTGTTGGAGCTGCTCACTACCTTCCAGCATGGATTGAAGACCAGTGCAAACTGAAGACCAGCATCAACTGAATACCTGCATGGATCAAAACTCAGCGGCTCCTCAGGAAGCCTCCAAGGCCTTCTGGCACCATCAGCAGTGCTGGGTTGGGACTGCTGAGTGCCAAATTTGCTAGCAGCAGGGACCAACTCTGAGCCTCCAATATGGTAATATTCCTTGGGGTGACCAGCCAGCAACCTGGTGGCAGGTTGACTACATTGGACCTCTTCCATCATGGAAAGGGCAGCATTTAGTCCTTACTGGAATAGACCCTTATTCTGGGTATGCATTTGCGTTTACTGCACATAGTACTTCTGTCAAAACTACCATGTGTGGGCTTACAGAGTGCCTTATTCACCATCATGGCATTCCACACAGCATTGCTTCTGACCAAGGAACTCATTTCACTGCCAAGGAAGTATGGCAGTGGGCTCATGAACATGGAATCCACTGGTCTTACCATGTGCCCCACCATCCTGAAGCAGCTGCCTTTATAGTATGGTGGAATGGTCTTTTGAAGAAACAGCTACAGTGCCAACTAGGTGGCAATAGCTTGGAGGGCTGGGGGAGTGTCCTCCAACAGGCTGTATATGCTCTGAATCAGCGTCTTATATATGGTATTGTTTCTCCTGTAGCCAGGATTCACAGGTCCAGGAATCAAGGGGTGGAAATGGGAATGGTCCCACTTACCAACACCCCAAGTGACCCATTAGCTAGATTTTTGTTTCCTGTTCCGACAACCTTATGCTCTGCTGGACTACAAGTCATGGTCCCAGAGGGGGGAGTGCTTTTGCCAGGAGACACAAAGAATATTCCATTGAACTGGAAGCTAAGACTTCCCCCTGGTCACTTTGGGCTCCTAATGCCCTTGAGTGAACAGGCTGAGAAAGGAGTTACAGTTATAGGGTTCATTGCACCAGATTACCAGGGGGAAATTGGACTGCTCCTCCACAATGGAGGTAAGGAAGAGTATGCCTGGAGTTCAAGAGATACTTTAGGGTGTCTGTTAGTGATACCATGTCCTGTTGTCAAAGTCAATGGACGACTGCAACAACCGAATGGAAATAGTGTGACAAATGGCCCAGATCCTTCAGGAATGCAGGTATGGGTTACCCCTCCAGGTAAAGAACCAAGACCTGCTGAGGTGCCTGCTGAAGGTGGAGGAAATACAGATTGGGTAGTAGAAGAAGGCAGTTGCAAATACCAGCTAAGGTCACATAACCAGTTACAGAAACGAGGACTGTGATTGCAATGTTTCTGTCCTGCCTTGATAACAGAGTGTTTGTATGTATCTACACCAATGTTACGATTATATCACTAGCTAACTGTTGAATTTATACTAGACCTATTACATTACAGACTAAGCTTTGTGTTGGGGGGGGGGAGATTTTGCAGTTCTGGTTGTATGTGGGATAGTTATGCCATGTTAGGTGGAATTATGAGCTTGCTACTGTTTTAATTTGGAAGTTAAACTTCATGTAAGGAGATATGATTTGGTGCCAAGTTGACAAGGGGTAGACTTGTGATAGTTAAGGTATTGTCAACTTGATCTGTTTAGTAATCCACAGAAATCCCTTTCAGGTGGGTCTGGGAGGTTGCTTCTAGGAAGGATCAACTAAAGGAGGAAGCCATTCCCCCAGAGTTATCCCTTCCCCCAGAGTGGGCAGCCCTGCTCAGAGGGGGACTTGATATAAGGAAGCTCTTGGTAAAAAGAGCCCTTTCCTTCCTCCCTTCTTCCCTCCCTCCCTCCCTTCCTTCTTTCCTTCCTTCCATTTGGCTGCTTTTGCTGCTCGCTACCATCCGGTGTGGATTGAAGACAATGTGGACTAAAGACCAACATCAACTGAATACCTGCATGGATTGAAACCTAGTGGCTCCTCAGGAAGCCTCCAAGCCGTCTTGCTGTGCCAGCTCTGGACTGCTGAGGCATCTGGCCATGTGGACTGAGCAGCCACCAGGTTCAATGATTCTCGGGCCTGCAACTGCTACTGGACTACTGTAAACCAATCCAATAAATTCCCTTTTTAAATCAATTCATTCTAGCAGTTCTGTTCCTCTAGAGAACACTGACTAATACAGTATCAGACCCCATATCACTGAATATGGTGGAAAGTGATAGAGGTGGAAGTATAACATCAATTTCTGGTTGTAACATGAGTGCACACACTCCCACATGAATACATGTCTGCCCACACACTTGTGCATACAGTCATGCATATGGGCACATGCATACCACATACACGTACATATCTAATTAAACGTGAGGAAAGTGGTAGGAGAGAAAGAAAGGAAGAAGGAGGTATTCATTCTTGATCAAGCTTTGATGTCTCTTAGGAAACTCCCTGCTTTCTTTCTGCTCCAAAGCTGCTCCATTTTATCCAGCTTTTCAGTTATTTTATGTGAGAATTCATCTGCTAATAATAGCTTTCTCTTACTCTGAAATATATGAGCTTCAAGTTTAATTGTTTTCTGAATAACCAAGATGATAATGTAATAACTTTCACACAAATGATAAATATTTGAATATATTTTATCAAATGCATTTTTGAAGAACAATAGCCATGCTTCAGTCCTGAAAATTTTATTTATATATCAGCCCTTTTAAATGTGTTATTTGATTTTTGTGTATGCATTGAAAAGCCTAGAACTCAATTTTTCAGGTAATTTATTCTTGTATATCTTTGGGGAAAAAGATTTCAGCTTGATTGCCTCTAAAACATGGTTCATTCACATTTAATTATCTAAAGAATAGGACACTTATAACATTAATCTACAAAACTGAATTTATAATTTGTAAGAGGTGGCAGCTTTGAAGTTGACATTTCTTTTGTACCAATGAGCATGCAGCCTCAGATGAAGAGCAAATGGCAAATTATGCAAAATAAAAGTTTAATCATGAGAGGAACTTCAGTTGAATATTTCTGTTTGATTAATAATCTATAGGCAGATAACATCCAATTCAAATTTATACAAAAGCATGACCACTGTAGAGAAATTGCTGCCATTTAACAATGACATCAATTGATGTCCCTTCCCCCATCCTCTGAGATAGCTGAGTACCGTAGTATCCTTGCTCATGAGTTAGCCTTTTCAATATTTGGCACACCAGGAAACAATAAAAGCTTTGACTATTCTATTTATAGCCTTTCACACATTTTTCTTCCCAGGTATTTTATAGGCCTTTGTGAGGCTACAATTATTTTTCAAATTTAAGTTACTCATATGAAAGTAAATACTCACTGGAATCTGCAAAGTATGTCTGGTATTTGCTGTAACTTTCCTAGTTTGTTATAGAGCATGTTACACTGAAGACTAGACTTACAAACAAAATTTAAGGACTTTGGAGATGGCTCTGTGCGTGAAGTGCTTGTCACGTAAGCATGAAGTTCAGAGTTAGGATTCCTAGCACCTCTGTAAATGCTGAGTGAGCATGGTGGCCTGCCTATAATCCCAATTTTCAGGAAGCAGAGTCTGGGTATCCTTGGGATAAAGGGCTGGGTTATGCTGCCCAAACCAGCAAGATCTAGGCTCAAGTGAAAGACCCTGCCTCAGTGAAATAAAGAGGAGGGTGGTTATGAGATATACTTGACATCAGCCTCTGGGCACTATGTGAATGCACACATGCACACACACACCCCCACACACACCCCAGATACACACACACACATGCACACACACACACACACCACCCATATACATGGAAAGAAACTGAAAACAAATAATTTAAATAAAACAGGTTCCCTGTAAACCTGATAGTTCTAACATTTTCTATTATCTGAAGTTCAAAAAGATATGAAAATTTCCTAAGATTGAATTTTCGGGGGAAGCAAAAGTTTCCTTTTTCCCTAGTTTTTTTTTTTTTTTTTTTTTTTTTTTAAGCACACAAACATTTTGATAATAGTAGCAACACAAATACCAAGTACTCATGTACAAATGATTGAAAAATATGTCTCCATATCAAATACTGTCAAGTCTGAGATGTATGAGCCAAGCTTGTAATGTGAATAAGTACTTTAAGCACATTGGTCTTAATATTGATTATTGAGGGGCTGAAAAGATGTCTCATGGTTAAAGGCAATCACTCTCAGAGCCTTAGGACCTGGGTTCAGTTCCTAAGTATTCACATACAGCCAGACTCTCTCCATGTATCTTCTTTAAATAAATAATACATTTAAAAGGATGTTTTAAAACATGATTATTCTGCTAAAATAGCATGTGGCCAAATTTTTTCCTACTAAATAGGAACTTACAGAAACAAAAGGGGGATTCATTATTTTAGTGAGCATTGTAGTAACTTTTATTGTTCTTTCCTGACATGTATGTGGTATGTGTGTGTGTGTGTTATATGCATGTTTGTGTAAATGCATATACTCCATACACACATATACAGAGAACAGAGGACGATATAACATGTATTCTAACAGGTCTCCAACTTATTTCTCTGAGACAGTCTCACTGCTTTTCAGTTAGGTGAAATAGGAAGTCCCAGTGATCCCCCATCTCCCTTCTCTCAGTGCTGAGGTTATAGGCAGGCACTGTCTTGCCAGGCTAGTTATGCCAGTACTGAATATTGAACTCAGTTCAATCCAATTGAGCAATCTCTTCAGTCTTCAGTTTATTTATTTATTTATTTATTTTTATTTTTCAAGGTGGGGTCTCACTCTAGGACAGGCTAACCTGGAATACATTATGTTGTCTTAGGGTGTCCTCAATCAAACTCACTGCAATCCTCCTACCTCTGCCTCCGGGGTGCTGGGATTAAAGGCGTGTGCCACCATGCCCAGCTAAATTATTTTGTTGTTGTTTGTTTTTAGAGGTAAGGTTTCACTCTAGTCCAGGATAACCGAAAATTCAATATGTAGTCTCAGGCTGCCTTGAACTCATGGTGAGCCTCTTACCTCTGCCTCCCAAATGGTGGGATTAAGGGTATGTGCCACCATGCCTGGCTTAATTTTTTAACAAATTTCAAAATACACACAATTTAATCTCTAGTCTTTATATCTTCAGTTGTGAGATTATTTTGTTCTTTTAAAACACCACAAAATTCCATATTTACTCTTGAAATTGGTGCTTCCATGAATTACACCCCTCAGGATAAGCAGGAATTTAACTATCTTCCACTACAAGTCTGTCTGCCAGTGGGCTTGGGGCTGTAACAGTGATCATTCTCATAACCACATTCACTTGTGTGTGCTTGGATAGCTCAGGAGCTATCAGACATGATTGCAGTCTCAAATGAGCTGACTGCATTTGCCAATGACAGTGTTAAATACATAAAAAGAAGTTCCTGAGTGTTGTTTGTACATTTTTATTTACAAAGCAAATTAACTTTAGTACAGATTTTTTTAAAAAAATCTAATATTTAAGTTTATAATGCATTAGAATGTTCATCACTTCCACTTTTTTCTGCTTATCCTAACTCCAATATTAAGTAAGAGATTATCATATTTGTTATCCCAAAATTATCTTTTACAAAATATTTGCTTCAGTATTATAACTGTTATATTAAACCATATACACTTGCCTAACCTTTTCCCTTCTCTTCCCTTCCCTTTTCTTACCTTCCTGCCCTCCCTTCCCCTTCTATTTCCTTCCATGTAAAATTGCTATTCATGTGATGCTGATTTTATTAAAATATTTATTAATTTCCAAGGAAAAAGAGGGAAAGACAGACAGAGATAGAGAGAAAGAGAATAGATGAGTATGACAGAGCTTCTAGCCACTGCAAACAAATTCCAGATGCATTTGCCAGTTTGAGTATCTGGCTTTACATGGGTGCTAAGGACAGGTCATTAGGCTTAACATGCACGTGCCTTAACTACTGAGTTATCTCTCTACCTAATACTGAGATTTTATGAAAGAAAAAATATTATTTTCCTGCTAGAATAAAAAAATGTTTAAAGAAAATAAACACATCCATTATCAATGTGACAGATTTTTTCTTTCTAGGGTCACTCAAAATGCCTGGGAACACAGACTACAGAATAGTGGCTTTGAGGAACTCAGAGTTTTTACAAATTGCTTTAATCATATGATCTGAAGGTTCATTCAGTGCCCTGAAAAATATCCAGTCACTGTTCAGCATATGTCTCTCTAATTTTACTAGAATAAATTCCAAAACTGTGCCATTATTGTCCCAATAACTTTAAAGAGTTATTATTAAGATTCTTTATATGCATTGACATTTTATCCTAAAAATGTTAATTCATTTGCCACTGCAATGTTTAAGAGTCATATTTCTCTATAACTTGATCAACATGCAGGATATGTTCAATCAACTAAATCAATCTATCAATAAGCCTATATGTAAATTTTGCCATATTGTAGTTCATTCAGTCTGTTCTTACTGAGAAAAAAAAGAATGTCTGTGTTCAAGTGAAAATCCCATGGCCAATACAGAGACTATCACATGCCCCATTTCCTTCAGATAGTGACAAGTTACCATAGCCCTGTAAATGATAGCCTGGAATAAATATACAGAGTCCAGTGGTTCTGACAGTGACAGTGACTAGAAAAATAAACAAATAATAAAAACTGTTTTGATTTTTCTTTGTCTACTGTCCCCAGTGTCCAGAGATGATAAGACAGAATGTTGAGCCATGCTCCTACATCACATTTGCATGTAACAAAGTACAGTAAGGCTTCCTCTGAAGAAGGTCTTCTCCCCTGGACAGAGCTCTCACCTATGGATTTCTAGACTGCTCTGTACATATTGGCCTGTGCACATAGGGAGGAAATAAGCCATGGGTTCCTGCTATGGGCAAAGCTGGCAATATTTTTAAAACACCACTGTGTAAGAAATAAAAGCTTAATCCTTTCAGAACAATGATCCTTCTTCCTTAGAATTTGGATGTATGCACACACTTGATTTCTACTGCCAAGACAGAAGGTAAACATGTTTATTTGATTTTAAGGTAAAAGTCTTATGAGATAACATCTATCAGGAGGCACGTGTTAAGTAACAGTCTTTGCAGCCTGCATACTTGTGTAAAGTGACCTTTGCAAGACTTACACTCAGGTGGACTCCAAGGTGTTTGCTTCTTAAGCAAGCAGGAATTCAATGGTAAATAAAAGCATAAGTTGGAAAATTCACTTTAGAAAAGAATGGAGTTATATGTACCTTAGGCTAATGGAGACAATGCAAAGCTAAAGACAGCCTACAATCTGAATGAATGCCACCTCTGGGTGTTTTATTTGAAGCCAGTATCTCTGGGGACAGTGTTATTTCTGTAGGGGTGTCTTATAACTTGCTGCAGGCTTTGTTACTGCTAACTGTCAAGGTCGCCCTTATAAGAGGTGAGTGCTGGGCTCTGCTTTCAGATTGTCTTTGTTCTCTACCCCAGAGAAGCCTTCGGAAAGTTCTCAAACAATGACTCTTAGGTCATGGTTTCTGAGAAACTGTATAACTTCTGATTTAAAATCAAGGTTCCCTACTGCAAATCCCATATGTTTTATCACTTTAAAAGTCCTCAGAGGATCTCTCCCAGCGAAAGACCGTTGCCAACTCCAAGGCAATCCATGCTCTCTAAGGTGGAGTTGCTTAGCCACTGTAGTTCTGTGCTTGGAAGGTAACTGCCTTGATGAGCCTCAGGCATTCTTTCGCCATTATGTAAATATTTCTGATTGGCCCTCCCTCTTCAATTCAGCTATCACTCTGAATTCATGCTTTTATTATATAACGACTCTAGGTCTAAAAGGATCTCAACTATTACTTCTCTCATTTAATCTACCAATTTCAACATTATGGACCAGAATACTTTTCACCAGAAAATATGTATGATGAAAAAATGAAATAGCTATCTCTTTCCTATTTTATCATAAAAGTCATACAAGTGACCATTATGATCAATTAAAATCCCCAAATCTCAAATTTTATTTCTTGGTACTCATTTGAAAAGAGTTTATCACTCTATTTTCTAGGAAATATTATTCACTACTATAAATTATATCTATCTATCTAATTCCATCCTGACTTTTTTGAAATTCATATTGTAATTTAATTAGTGACTTCAGGGTCCACATCTTTTTTATTTATTTTTTTAATACGTCGTTCATTTATTTGTAAGTAGAGAGATACTGACAGCAAGGAAGAGACAGAAAGACTAGACATGTCAGGGTTTTTAGCCACTGCAAATGAACCCCATATATATGCTCCATTTGGTGCATTTGGCTTTACATATGAACTGGAAAATTGAATTCAGGTAATTAGGCTTTGTGGGCAAATACTTTAACTGCTGAGCTATCTCTCCAGCCCTCCAGCCCTAGCACCCCTTTGTTTTGGGGGTAGGGTCTCACTCTAGTCCAGGCTGACCTGGAATTCATTACATAGTCTTAGGGTAGCCTCAAACTCATGGCAATCCTCCTACCTCTGCCTCCCACGTACTGGGATTAAAGGCATGCACCTCCACATCCAACACTTTTTTTTTTTTTAAATAACTAATTGCCTTAGAAGAATTTGGTAAAATAATTCTTAATTCCACCAACTCTGAGGTTGGCTTGATAATAACAAATTTACATTTGAAATAATCACTTTTGGAAATGAAAGGGATTCAGGAATTTGGGGAAGGACACAAAATGACTAAAATGCACTTATTTGGTATACTTAGTTCTGGCACTGTTGTGGGGATTATGTTATCTAAGGTTGGTCAAAATATAGCAGTGCCTTTTATTTTGAAGATAAGAATATTTAAAGATATAATATCATAGTTTTTCCAAGATGATGCAGTTTTTTTTGGGGGGGGGCATGGGAGTGTACAAATTCTAAATTTATCAGCCAATAGTGGAATGGGACTCTGTTTTCTATCACTTTCCCGTCAAACATGGAATCACATTTTTATTTTTTTTCACTTGAAATTTCATATGTATGTTCACATTTTCTTTATCCATTCCTCGTTGTTGGATATCTAAGCTAGTTCTGTAACTATGCTGCAATTACTGAGGTGATACTTTGGGTACTCAGGAATAATGTATTTGGATCATGTAATAGAACAAAATTCAGTGTTTTGTGGGCCCTCCATACTATCTTTCATAGAGAGTGGATAAATTTACATCCCCATCAGCTGTGTATACCGTTCCCTTTTCCCCACGTCCTCATCAGCATGTAATGGGACTTGTTTACCTAGTGATTTCCATTCTGAGTTATTTAAAGAAGAACCTCAAACAAATTTTAGTTTGTTTCCCCAAAGCCTAGTGATATTGAACATTTTTATATTTATATTGAGGATTTCTACTTAATTTTTTAAGAACTGTATGTTTATTTCTTTTACCCATTATTAATTGCATTGTTTGATTCTTTGCTGTTCTTTTTTTTTTTTTTTTTTTGAGTTCTTTGTACATTGTGACACACACGTACTTAACCAAGACTTTCTCCCATTCTGTCAGCTGACACTTCATTCAAGTAATTATGTGGCTTGCTTTATAGAAGCTTTTTCACTTAATACAATTCTACTTGCTAATTTTTGGAATTATGTCCTGAATGATTACAGTACTTTTCAGAAAGACTGTGTCTGGGAATATATCTTGAAGTGTTTTCTTATAACAGTTTCAAAGTTTCAGGTCTCCTCCTGTTATTATTATTATTATTTTTAATATACTGGATGGTCACACTTCTCCAGTGTGGCTTTCTAAATCACAGCCTGTGATATGACCACTTTTCCCCATGCTACTGCTTAGCAGTTTGGCTGCAAATGTTCATTTTATCAGATCTCTTACTGTCTCTGTTGGTGTTAGCTTCTGTTGCAATCAGGTTCACATTGCTGGCAGAAATCACCCAACCCAGAGCAGCTTGTTGGAAAAAGAAATTTATTTTGGCTTGCAGGCTCGAGGGGAAGCTCCACAATGGCAGGGGAAACAATGGCACGAGCAGAGGGTGGACATCACCCTCTGGCTCACATAAGGTGGACAACGGGAACAGAAGAGTGTGCTAGACACTGGCATTGGGAAACTGGCTATAACATATATAAGCCTGTCCCCAACACTGCCTCCAGAATGCATTAATTCCCACATTGCCATCAGCTGGGAACCTAGCATTCAGAAGAACACCCAGGTTTCTGGGGGACACCTGAATCAAACCAACACAGCTTCCATGGTCACTATGTATTTTCAGTTCCAACTAGTGTATATGTTTCATAGTTGTGTGGTTCTGACACAAGTGTAGTGAGTTCTTATGTCACTCACTCACACCATGGTAGTATATACTCTGCTCTGGATATTTCCTTTAAGGTTTTCCATAAATTTAGGCTTGCACATCACCCATAATCCTCCATATCAACACCAGCTTTGATCCTGAAGCTATCTGCCCACCATACATCAAGTCCTAGTAACTAAGCCAAATAGCAGTCCTTAAAACATGCAAATAAGCAACAATGCATTTGTCTCATCTACTCCTTGTGTGTCTCACCACTGAGAACTGATTAACTTTTTTTCCCAATTGTTTTTCTCACTTTGCCTTTCAGAGCTGAATGGTTCCATCTAGCTGCAGATCACAGTCACATATAACACTTGGAGGAGGAATCTCCCCCTCGAATAATTTCAAGTGAACCTAGTTGTCATGAAAGAACACTCTATATGTGTGGGGGAAACTAGATTATTCTGTCACCTCGACACATTCCTGCTGTGAGTGAAACATAACAGTGAGTGTTAAGAACATTGGATGGGAACACAAATGCTATTGCTAGATGTATTCTCACCCAAAGGTCATTGTGTCTGCTTTGGGACAGGGACAAACTGAACTACAGTAAAATAGGTGGCTGCATTCTGATTTTCTTAGCCAAAACAATCTTTGTCCTATACCACTTAAGCAGATAAGAAGTGGTGAAAAAGCAAGTATAAAGGACAGGAGAGAATGAGAGCTTTCATCTTTCTCTTCTGTCTTGATTAGAGCTGGCTAAGTATAAGCAAGTGTTCTTGAATGTATCAGGTCAGGATTACTCTCCAGTGGCCTGCTCTTCCAACCGGTCATACAGTAGGGAAGAAGAAGGAGACCAGAAAATTAAAATCTACAAGCCATTGGGGAGGCAGTTCAGTGGGTAAAGTGCTTGCTGCACAAGCATGAGGACATGGATTCATGTCCCCCAGAATTCACATAAGAGTCAAGCACTGTGAGGCATGAATATAATCCCAGTATTGAGGAGTTGGAGACGTAAAAATTCCCATGCTTTTCTGGCTAACTACTCTAGCTAAATCAACGAGCTCCTTCAAAGAGAGAGACCTGTCTCTAAAAACAAGATTTAGAGTAGTTGAGGAGGATAGCAAACACTGTCATCTGACTTGTACCTGTATGCATACATATGTGCACTCCCAACCATAAGTTCATGTGTTCCCACACACATACAAGCATGCATGCATACATACATAAAACAAACAACAATAAATAAAAACTATAAGCCAATTACTGGGGAGATGGCTTAGCAGTTAAGGCACTTGCTTGCAAAGTCTATGGATCCATGTTTGACTCTCCAGTTCCCTCATAAGCCAGATGCACAAGGTGACACAAGCACTCAAAGCTGTACGTGCACGTAAGGTGGCACACGCATCTGGAATTTGATTAATGTGGCTGGAGGCTCTAACATGCCGATTTTGTTTATTTTATTTTATTTTTTTATTTCTCTTGTTGTTGATCTCGCTCTCACACTCTAGCATTAAAAAAAAAAAAATCAGGTTAGTCTGTTGGGCTTGCCTCAAAAGTAAAAAATAAAATAAAATAAATTAATAAATAAACAAAAAGCGCCCCAAACCATAAGTCAGATATGGTGGCACATATCTTCAATCCCAGCTCTGTGGAGGCAGAGGAAGGAGGCTCTCTGTGAGTACAAGGCCACTCTGAGACTACATAGTGAATTCCAGGCCAGGCTGGACAACAGTAAGACCCTACTTTGTAAAGCCAAATAAATAAAATTAGCCAGGCATGGTGCTGCATGCTTTTAATCACAGCACTCGGGAGACAGAGGTCGGAAGATTGCTATAAAATCCAAGCTACCCTGAGACTGCATAGTGAATTACTGTCAGCCTGAGATAGAGCGAAATATATATATATTACCTAACAGAAATACATGAAATAATGTAACAATATATGGGTTCTTCCTGATCTCTTCCCATTGCCTCACCAATGACTTAATTATGTAAAATAAGCTGCATTTATTACCTTTGAAGATGACATAACTATGTAGTAGTTGATTAATTGATTTAAAAGAGCAGTATTGATTTAATTAAAATGTATCTTGATAATTAGATATAGCCTCACAAGAGGAAATTTAATGTAGATAGAAACATAAACCCACACTTATTAAAACACATACATGAAAACATACATATTTTTAAATATCTACTAAAAATGACTTAACAGTTTAAATAGAAAGATACATGCCCATTTTAATTGATTGACTTTAATACAACATGAGCATTATATAGCATCAGAAACACTTTGTAATTTCAGTTAGCATTTTTAGAAGTTATGTACTAGTATAAAAAGAGAATGTGGGACTTTTTTCTACTTTCTTATTTTTAACATGTGTTAAGATATATATATATATATATATTTGTCTTTTTGAGGTTGTATAATGTGTAAGTTTCCACTATATCATGATCTCTTTATTAAATCTATTTTATTCACTGCTACATGTTTAACCCGCCTTTAATGGTGTGTGAGCAAAGACACATGTTTGTAGTGTCTGATGTATACTATGTGGCAGAGTTAATCTTGATTTTCAATTTAATGAAATTTATAACCACCACAGAAAAGCATCCATGGATATGTCTATGGGGGTGTTAAGGTTTAACTAAGGGAGGGGAGGCTTAATCTGAATGTGAGTGCCTCTGTCCCACGGGCTAGGCTCTGCTCCCAGACTGTAGAAAGAACAGAGAACAAGCTGAGCATCCATGTTCATTAGTCTACGCTACCTGACTGACTGAGATGCAATGTGGCCAACTACTTCACGCTGCAGTCACCATGCTTAGCCCACTATGATAGAGCATATCCACTGAAACTACGAGCCAAAATAAATCCTTTCTTCCTTGCTTTTGTTGGGTATTTTGTCATAGCAGCAGCAAATGTACCTAACACTACATGATGAAAAGTTAAAGGGTTAAGCAGATAAAAGTTACAGTCTAAGTGAATATAACTAGGAAATGCACAGAATCAATATGCAGCAATTATACAGAGATTAAAGTTCAACATACCATATTTTAGCTTTTCTAAGGCTTTGTTATAGCCCCAAATTTAGTAGCCTAGAATTTCACTTAACCCTGACAGATTAAAATTTAATTTATATGTTTAGTCAGGGAGACTTCAAGTTATCTAAATTCTTTTCAAAAAAGGGAGACAATAACTGAAGACTAAAGATAAAATATCTCAAACTACTTCCAATACTGGCATCTAAAAATTCTGCCTGCTAACTGTACTTTTGTCATGAATAAAAGTAAAAAGATTTTTATTTAAAAATGGAAAAATACAAAGAAAAAGAGGCACAGATATTGCCACATTTATTGCAAATAAAGGGGTTCTGTCTAAACAGTACAGCAAATGTCATCACTCATGAAGATATGGCCATGATAAGAAGTTCCAAAATGAATTTTTCTCTTTTAATGTGAATGGCTCCTCATTGATGAGCACATAGGTATGTAAAGCTTTTAATAGCAAACAGAAGTAGAAGATGAAAGTGGATGCATAAAGGGAAAATAGTAACAACCTAGAAATTATTCTCAATAATGTCAAGATGCTACAAGGATGATTACATAATTGTATGAATTATGTATTAGTTATATAATTGTATGAATTACACTACTCATTGATGTGACAGAGTATCTGATAAAATTGACTTAAGGATGACTATTTCAGCTCATTTTGAGAGTCCACTCCACCATAGTGGGGAGGCAAGGTGGCGGGAGCATAAAGCACCTGGTCACATTATATCAACATTTAGGAAGCAGATAGAGATGAACACTGATTCTCAACTCACTTTCTCCTTTAGTTCCATTTAAATCTGATATCCCAAACCATGAGGTGATGCCAACTATATTCAAGTTTGAGCTTCCCAGTTTAAGCTTTCTAGATATATCCTCAAGACATGCCTAGACAGATATCTCCTGGTTAGTTCTATGTTCTATCAAGCTGACAAAAAAATTTAACCATCATAAAAATAAAATCACATTTTGTTATATAAAGTTTAAAATATTAAGCAATAACAAAGACCTAACACATAATATAATGTAATGGGTAATATAAAAAGAAAAGTTAAAACAAACTGGGTCTGTAGATGTAGCTCCTTGTATAGTGCTTACCTAGTCTATGTGAGACCCTAGGTTCAATCCTAAACAATAAAAAACAAACAAGAAACTAATCATTCAAAGAATAATAGGAATATAAAAAAAATCAAAAAGAAAAGGCATAGAAAATGGAAAGGATACATATACATGTGGGAGTCAGGGGTGTGTGTAGAATTGCACAGGGTGCAGTGTGTGGTGTATGCAAGAATAAGAGACTTTGAAACAGCATGGAAGGTGGAAGACTGACATCTCGGGTTTCCTCTGACCTCCACCCACATGCCATGTCACATGCACACCTACACTTATACACATGGACATGCCACACACAGAGATATTGAAAATATACATATGAATAATAAATAAATTGATATAATAGTGGAATATATTTTAACAGTTTATATATGTCATGATACAAAAAGGGAAAGAGAATATTTGAGAATTGTGGTTTATCTTTAGTGAAACCAAAGTTGCATCAAGCATGACAGTCCAATTTAATGATTCAGCCTGGATAATATTTACATATTTATATAGCCATCCATAGTGAGAATACTGGTGTTGATTTGTAACAAAACTATTGGAATAAGGGCCAGGCGTGGTGTGCATGAGTTCAATCCCAGCACTTGGAAAGCAGAGGTCGGAGGATTGATGAGTTCAAGGTGAGTCTGGGACTACAGAGTAAGTTTCAGAGAAGCTTGGGCTAGAATGAGACTCTACCTTGACAAAAACAATAATAAATAAATAAATAAAATTGGAATAAAGTGCATGTGTAAAAAAAACATAATAGTTTGTGGGAATATGAGAACTGTATCTTCCTTTCCAATATTGGGAAGTCAATATGGAATATGTAAAATTTAAGACCAAAGAGTGCTATGTAATAGTTGCCATTTTCTTCATAAATATTAGGAATAATAGGATCTTAAATAGCATTCAGTATTGATTGCTTCATACATAATAGCATTCAATATTGATTACATTGTTTCTATGCACCAGGCATACTGGAAACATTTCAACATATGGGTTGGGTTTCTCACATAGTTAGGGTTAAGATGTCACCCAGAGCTGGAGTCATTCAGGTTTCATTGACATTCACAAGTAGTCTTTTTGAATGATTTACCCATTGGATGACAGGCAGGATCTGACTGTTAGAGGCGGCCTTTGTTTCCCCTCCCCCCATTTACCTCTCCATAGATGTTTATGACTGAAGACATGACAGTCACTTTTACTGAATAAGGGATTCAAGGCAGAGCTGGAGATATCCTTATGATTAATCTCGTGAGTAAGTTGTTCTTACAATATGCTACAGTTTACAGAGATCAACTCTAAACAGATAACTGGGAAAAAGAACATGGGACCATGTTGGAGACTAGCTACCACATGTTCTGTTTATGTGGTGAGTGTATAGAAAGTGGTGATTCAACATAAATCTTAGAACCAACCCTAACATAACCAAGGAAAAACTTCATGGTCAGAAAATCAGTAATATAAAATAATGTAGTATATAATTATCCATCTGACCAGATTCACACTGGTTCATTTTTTGTTGATAGAAGTTTTGATTTAATAATCAAATAACTTTTTTAATTTTAGTTTTGAGGTAGGGTCTCACTCTAGCCCAGGCTGACCTGAAATTTACTATGTAGTCTCAGGGTGGCCTCAAACTCATGGTGATCCTCCTACCTCTGCCTTTTGAGTGCTGAGATTAAAGGCATGCACCACCACACCTGGCTAATAATTAAATAACTTTTGCATATCAGCTCTTGGACCTAACCAACCATGGTCCATGGTGAAAACAGACATCAGTATTTACTATTAGCTGCCATATTAATATCTTTAAGAGTATTTCAAAACTTCAAGTTCCAGATAAGACAGTAATAAAAGCAAATACAACAAAAAGAAAACCCAACAGAAAATTTAAAAGAATAGATAAACAGTAGTAGCGAGGGTACATATTTTTAGAAAAAAATTTTCATAGCAGTACATTGGTATTCTTAGACATTTCAGGAAATTAATCTATACTCTTGATAATGGTTGGAAATTGGTGTCTTAAGACATAGGTCTTTCCCCCCTACATATCTGTATTATATCAAATTAATGTAGCTTGCATTCTCTCCATAAAAAGGAAATAGAATTTTAACAAAAGCTGGGCTGTGTGACTAATATCCTTGAATTGTAGTGCATGAAAAACTCTCATGCAGGAAATGAAAGAGGAAAAAAATAGCCAAGATACTAACTTTTCAGTAGGCAAGTGAAATATATAATGATTATAGAAAATAGATCATGTTAAAATTAGTATTCTGCACCTCAGGGAAAGAGCATACTTTTCTCCTGCATAAATTATTTGGGAACACATTTCAAAAATCCAACCTTAATCTAAGCAATGAACATTTCAAAAAGTAAACTAATGTCTTCAAGGGAATGAAATATAGCAAGTTATGGAAGTAGACTTTAGTCCCACACTTACTATGTCTTTGTCAACATTTCTTGCAATGCCTGATTTAGAAGCACTCTTCCTACACCCACAGCTTTTAGATGCCAGAATTTAGTGTCTATGTTAGGGTTTGAATACAATGTTCACCTATAATTTTATTCAAAAAAAAGTCCTTTATAAGGTGATAACTTTCTAATGTCACATACATTTTATATGCTATATTACTTATTAGTATTGCATATTACTTATTAATATTATGTGTGTGTGTGTGTGTGTGTGTGTGTGTGTGTGTGTGTGTGTGTACCAAATTTTCTCTTGTGTATTTCATCTATTGGAACTTGCAAATAAGAGAATGTCATAAGACTTTTGAGATAACCGTGTGAGTAGTAGTGACTAGCACATGAATTTCTTTCTTTGTTGCTGAGATAATGCATATATTTCATCAAGTGCTCAAAAATTTTGATTTCCACAATGTTCAATGGTTTGTTTCTCTCACTCACTTGAGAAGTGCCTTCTAGGAAAGCAAGATGTTTGGGATGCCGTCTTTAGGTAAATAGAGAGGGAATCCTTCCATTCCTTAGCAGTTCTTCATTTAACCATTTTTGTCTTGATTATTCCATGTAAGTGACTCATATTTGTGAATAAAGTTCAGGGAATTCAGGCAGGGTAGATGGCTCAATGGGTATGAACACTTGCTGCACCATCATGAAGGTCTGAGTCAATCTACAACAGCTGGTGTCATCACATATGCCTGAAATCCTAATAGTAAACAGGGCAGAGATAGAAGGATTACTGGAGCTCACTGGTAGGTCAGTCTAGCTAAATAATGGTGAAATCTAGACTCAGCGACTGACTGTGTCTAAAAGAAACCAGACAAAGACCTACAGAGGACAACACTCAAAGACCTCACATGGCACCCATAAGTGTGCACAGAGGGCATTCACAATTACACACAAATGTGAACACCACACACCACTCACACTACATTACATGTGTTACATAAAAAGGAAAGTTCAGGGAATTCAACTGTTTATTCCAATTGTATAAGTATTCAGAAACTATGGGAAGGATCACCACAGTAATGTATATCTGTGCTTTCTGATTTAGAGAAGCCTTGTCATTGTATTGTGAGATTACTTTGGTGACTACATCTTCAGCAGTCTTTTTTTCTTTGTGTGTGTGTGTAGCTGCTTCCTAACATAACAACTGGCTCTCCATGTTGCAAAACACTCATGGTGATTCAAAAGTCTTTCTCTATACATCAGACTTATTCTTCCAATTTTTATTTTTCATTCTAGTTTCTTAACATAAGAAGTGGACATAAGTCTGTCATTTCTTGCAAGCTTGAGAAAATACTGCTAACATACACTCCTTCACTGAGCCTTTATTTTCTTTTCAACATTTAAAGCCAATATGTGATAATCCTATCCACATTCCATGAAAGGAAAGCCAAAGGCAAAGACTGTGTACAAATAGATTACCTTGGATGTATACTTATGTGACCCTATATAAAAAGTGAGATGGGTGAAGGACACAATAAAGTATACCATGCTGAGCACTTCAGCACTACAGGTAACTGGGACTTAGTCCTCTCGGAAAATTCTGGGATAGGAATATGCAGAGCATAAATTTAGAGTCAACCCAATGGCTATGTAACAGAGCATAAAGGGGACTAAACCTATGACTTAAACCTAATCCCGATCACAGTTACCAATCATTGATGTGGATTATCACAGGCAAGATTCACAAAAGAATTTAGCAGAGCCACATAGGTGTTTGTAGATGGAAAACTGAGCATGTTTTGGGATGGTGGGAACCAAGAGGATGTGTTCAGACAGCTGAAATGTCTTCATAGTCACCTCCAAAATCTCCCCTTCAGCATTTTAATTGGAATCCAAGTTTATGACTCTCAGATGAAACAGTTGTAATTGGATGGAACAGTATTTTCATGCTTCAAAAATATTTAAGCATTGAAAGTAGATAAAATAAAATCTTAAAAATGAAGAATACTATGTGAAGGACTGGAGAGATGGCTTAGCGGTTAAGGCCTTTGCCTGCAAAGCCAAAGGATCCATGTTTGACTCTCTAGGACCCATGTAAGCCAGATGCACAAAGGGGCACATGCATCTGGTGTGCCCATTCTCTCTTTCTCTCTCTCAAATAATTAAATAATAAGAAGACAATATATATATATATATACACAAGCATTGAGTCCTGCCATTTCCCTGGGGAGACATGTTCATGCTTCTTTTTACACCAGAAGGGCACAGACGACAGACCAAAGTACAATTACATCAAAATCTTTTTTGGTGAACCAATGAGTTTATTGGGCTTATTTACAGAGTAGAGTGAGAGGTTACTTATAGGGACAATGGAGATCCCAAAGGAGTCACACCACTGAGAATTGTTATCCCATCTTAGATGAGGACTTCCCTAGAGCCCCTTAGTGGAGCTTCTTATGTCATAATTACCCCCACAGGTGTTCTTTCCTTAGACTCAGAGGGAGGGCTTACTTACAGTGCATGGAGACCACAAAGCAGCCTCACCACCCAGAAATCTCGTCCCATTTTGAATAATGACCTCCCCATAGTGGCTTTGATGGGGCTTCCTGTCTCAGGATTAACTCCTTACAGGCTCCTCCCTCAGTGTCACTATGAAGACTAACTTACACAGCATACAGAATAGGTGGCAATACATGAGAGTTGTATCTATGGGGCTCACTGTTCACACCGTGCAACCCTCAGGCAGCTCAACTGGTCCTGAGAGTCCTGGGCACTCTACATAGCTTGCAGGCAGTTCAATTAGAGCAACTCCTCCAAACAGTTGTGCTCCCTTCTTAGCCTGGGGTCTTGCAGCCTTTTCCCAAACTTGTTGACTTCCTGAGTCTCATGAGCTTCCTTTTCCCACTCCACAACTCAAAGCAAGAATATTAGAAGTAGCAGAGGCCAGTAAGTTAAAAAGGAGACATAAAGGGAAGAGAAAGGAAGGGAGGAGGGTACTTAATAGGTTGATATTGTATATATGTAAGTACAATGATTGTGATGGGGAGGTAATATGATGGAGAATGGAATTTCAAAGTGGAAAGTGTGGGGGGGGAGGGAATTACCATGGGACTTTTTTTTTTAATAATCATGGAAAATGTTAATAAATATTGTTAAAAAAATTTTAAAAAGAATATTAGAATTTCTGATAAACAGTGATCATAGCCTGACCCTCAACAGCTTTTTGCCTATCCTCCAATGTTGGGTTGTGGTTAGAGGAGTTTTACAAAGTTTCACCTTTTCCAGACCTGTTGATCTCAACTGCCTTCTCCCTTGAGGTGTAATACTTAGTTAAGAGGAATCTGTTGTGTAATAGGTCCTGGGGTATTCTAGCTTTATAAAGCGCTCCCAAGAGTTTCAATATCCCTTAACAATAGAGTGACTGTTGGGGAAAATTTTCTCTGAATGCCACTTCTTAGAAAGATAAAGAACCCTCTTGTAGAAAGCATAAATGACATTGGATTAGTTATTTTCCCATTCCTGGGACCAAATATCTAAAACTCAAATTAAAGGAGGAAGGATTTATTTCAGTATACAATTCCAGGTTATAGTCAATTGTATTGAAAGCATAATGGTGGGAGCTTGTGGCAACTGGTCACATTCAATTCACAATCAAGATGTAGAGTGATGAATGCTAATGCTCATTTAGCTTTCTTATCCAGTCCAGGAACCCAACCCATGGAATCCATCATAGTTAAGTTAATTCCCACCTCAATTCCCACAATAATGATAGACCCTCAACAGACATGCACAAATGTGGATTTTCTAGTGAATTCTAACTCATGTTAAATTGACAATAGATGTAAACCAACACAGATATGTTTAAAGACATTCAGCAACCAGAGGACAAGTCCATTGGATTCCATGAATTGAGAACAAAAAACACTCCATTTAGAGACTCCATGCCTGGGCCATTTTATTCATGAAGAGCACTCCATGGAGGGGCCAAAATGGACTGATGTTTGCATAAGTAATAAATATGATATTATTATGTGGACTAGTCACAAAGCTCTATGATTTCTTTCAAAAGCATATGTGTATATATATGTGTATGTGTATATGCATGTCTATGCATGTATCATGTGTGGGTGTATATGTCTGCACAAGTGCTTGTGAATGCATGTGCTTGTGGCAGTCAGAGAGTGATGCTGGATGTCCTCCTCACCTTATGGTCTTGATACAGAGTAACTGTACCTAGAGTTTACCTATTTGGCTAGACAAGCTAGCCAATAATTCCAAGGGAATCCTCCTCTCCTTGTCTCCTCAGCAGTGAGGAATAGGCATGAGCTGCCACACCAAGGTTTTACTTAGGTGTGGTATATCTGAATCCAGAAATCAGGTACTCAAGTATATGACTAGCATGTTATCCTCTGAGCTATCTCCTTAACACTGGTTTCAGAATTGTTTTTATCTTCCTGTCTTATGTATAAATAATTGATTTGCATGAATTGTAGAAAAGGTAAAAATAGCCCTTTTAACATTGTGATATAATTGCATGCATGTGAACACACACAGACACACAGAACAAAACAAAGTGTTAAGATCTTAGTCACAACATAGATTTCATTTTGACTATAGCTATAATTTTGCTGAGAGAACTATATTCAGTCCATTTTACACATGCATTTTTTTCATAAATTTCAGACTATCTTACCTCTAAAACATTTTGAATGCATTCACCTATGAAGAACATTATTTCTCTAAATTGATTGACTAATAATAAACTCTAGAATAACAGGGAATGATAGATGGTGTCACACTTGTCTTCACAAACTATGCAAATAAAAAACTGGCTCAGAAGATTAGTGTGTGGCAAATAAATACATTTTTAAGTACCTGTAATTGCTTATGAAAATAAAAATTGAAACAGAAGAAAAAAGGGCTGAAAAATGAACTTAAAAATAGTGAGTATGTGAAAACAGTTAATTTTATACTAAATAAAAATCTAAAAATCACTGTTTGAAATTGAGAAGCCTTATCTATTTGATATCAGTGTAATTATCTATGGAGCTTAAGAAACCTAATGCCAAGTGGAATATTTTGGGAGAAAATGAAGACTCAACTAATTAACATTTGTATTAGGCATTTCATTTTAGGATCCTGTTTCTTTCTCTTTCCAGCAAGTTGAAATAGAAATTATATTAGGGAATTTCATTTGATAGTCATTTGAAAGGCAGAATGTTACAAGTATTAATTCAATAGAGGTGAGGTATTTATGAATTTAGATATTTCAAAAATTCAGAGCTTTTATCTCTAATACATGACTTGTGAAAATATGAGCAAGTTTATGTTTTCCAGACCTACTTGAAGATCAATGAATTGTTGCTGGGTGTAATGATGCATGTACTAAGCCGTGATTTCAGAGAAGCATCTGTGGTCTATGTGGGGCAGGAGGCAGTGGTTGACTTTCCTGGCCTTGGAGGTCTCTATCCCAACAGCATGGCTCATGATCATACTGACTGGTTTCTATCACATTAGCAGAGTTTAGCTGCAACCACCCCTAAGGTCAATGACTTCCTCCCATAAAAATTCACAGACTGGGCTCCCAAATTCATCAAACAAACACTATGAGAACTAAGGTCACAGATAACACCAAATACAGTGTTGGTGGGTGACTTTAACACCCCACTCTCATCAACTGACAGGTCATAGAGGGAAAAAATAAACAGAGAGGCATCTGGATTAAATGAGGTCATAGAAGGAATGGACCTAACAGATATATACAGGACATTTCATCCAAAGGCTGCAGAATATACATTCTTTTCAGCAGCACATGGAACATTCTCTAAAATAGACCATAGGACACAAAGCAAATCTTAACAAATTCAGGAAAATTGAAATAATTCCTTGCATTCTATCTGACCACAATGGAATTAAACTACAAGTCAGTAGCAAGAAAGGCTATAGAGCATACACAAAATCATGGAAACTAAACAATATACTACTAAATGATGAATGGGTCAATGAAGAAATCAAGAAGGAAATAAAAAAAAATATATAGAGAGAGTCAAACAATAATGAAAACACAACATATAAGAATCTCTGGGACACAATGAAGGCAGTTCTAAGAAGTAAATTTATATCCTTAAGTGCCTATATTAAGAAATTAGAAAGGTCGCAAGTAAACGACCTAATGCTTCAACTTAAAGCCTTGGAAAAAGAAGAACACGGCAAACCAAAAATCAGTAGATGGGAAGAAATAATAAAGATAAGGACAGAAATTAATGAAATAGAAACAAACAAACAAACACAAAATCCAAAGAATTAATGAAACAAAGAGTTGGTTCTTTGAAAGGATAAACAAGATTGATAAACCCTTAGCAAATCTGACCAAAAGAAAGATAGAAGAGACACAAATAAATAAAACCAGAGATGAAAAAGGTAACATCACAACAGATTCCAGAGAAATTCAAAAACTCGTAGGGACATACTATAAAAGCATATACTCCACAAAGTATGACACTCTGAAAGAAATGGATGATTTCCTTGATATACATGGCCTACCTAATTTAAATCAAGATGAGATTAACCGCTTAAATAGACCTATAACAAGCATGGAGATCTGAAAATTTATCAAAAATCTCCCAGTTAAAAAAAGCCCAGGTCCAGATGGATGCACTGCTGAATTTTACCAGACTTTGAAGGAAGAGCTAACACCATTGCTTCTTAAGCTTTTCCATAAAACAGAAAAATAAGGAATTCTACCAAACTCCTTCTGTGAAGCCAGAATCACCCTGATACCAAAACCAGGCAAAGATAGAACAAAAAAAGAACATTACAGACCAATCTCCCTCATGAACATAGATGCAAAAATTCTCAACAAAATATTAGCAAACAGAATACAAGATTATATCAAAAAGATCATTCACTCTGACCAAGTAAGTAGGCTTTATCCCAGAGATGTAGGGATGGTTCAATACACACAAATCTATAAAAGTAATTCATTATATAAACGGGTTGAAGGACAAAAATCACATGATCATCTCATTGGACACAGAGAAAACATTTGACAAAATCCAACATCCCTTCATGATAAAAGTCCTACAGAGACTGGGAATAGAAGGAACATATCTCAATATAATAAAAGCTATTTGTGAGAAGCCTACAGACAGCATATTACTAAATGGGAAAAAAATGGAAGCTTTTCCACTAAAATCAGGAACAAGACAAGGGTGTCCACTGTCCCCACTTTTATTTAATATAGTTTTGGAAGTCTTAGCCATAGCAATAAGGCAAGAGACACACATAAAAGGGATAAAAATTGGAAAGGAAGAGATCAAGTTATCATTACTTGCAGATGACATGATTCTATACATAAAGGACCCTAAAGACTCTACTAGCAAACTATTAGAGCTGATCAAAACCTACGGCCATGTAGCAGGATACAAAATAAATACACAGAAATCAGTAGCCTTCATATATGCTAACAACAAACACATAGAGGATGAAGTCAGAGAATCCCTCCCATTCACAATTGCATCAAAGACAATAAAGTACCTTAGAATAAGCCTAACCAAGGAAGTAAAGAATCTCTATAATGAGTACTTTAAAACACTCAAGCAAGAAATTGCAGAAGACACTAGGGAGTGGAAAAACATCCCTTGTTCCTGGATTGGAAGAATCAATATTGTGAAAATGGCAATCTTACCTAAGGCAATCTATACATTTAATGCAATCCCTATCAAAATTTCAAAGGCTTTCTTCATGGAAATACAAAAAACAATCCAAAAATTCATTTGGAATGACAAAAAACCTAGAATATCTAAAATAATACTGAGCAACAAAAATAAGGCTGGTGGTTTCACCGTACCTTAGTTTAACCTATACTACAGAGCCATAGTAACAAAAAGAGTATGGTACTGGCACAAAAGCAGACATGTAGATCAGTGGAACAAAATAGAGGACCCAGATGTAAGCCCAAGTAGCTATAGTCACCTGATATTCGATAAAAATGCCAAAAATACTCATTGGAGACAAGACAGCCTCTTCAGCAAATGGTGTTGGGAAAACTGGATATATATCTGCAGAAGGATGAAAATAGATTCTTCTCACTCGCCATGCACAAGAATTAAGTCCAAATGGATTAAAGACCTTAACATCAGTCCTGAAACTCTGAAACTGCTAGAGGAAAAAGTAGGGGAAAACCTTCAACATATTGGTCTTGGCAAAGACTTTCTGAATACAACCCCAATTGCTCAGGCATTAAAACCATAGATTAACCACTGGGACCTCATGAAATTACAAATATTTTGCACTGCAAAGGACACAGTGAAAAAAGCAAAGAGGCAACCTACAGAATGTGGAAAAAATCTTCGCCAGCTATATATCTGATAGAGGATTAATATCTAGGATATACAAAGAACTCAAAAAGTTAAATAATAAGGAATCAAACAAGCCAATCAAAAAATGGGCTATGGATCTAAACAGAGCATTCTCAAAGGAAGAAATACAAATGGCATATAAGCATCAAAAAAATGTTCTATGTCACTAGTCATCAGGGTAATGCAGATTAAAACTACATTGAGATTCCATCTCACTCCTGTCAGATTGGCCACCATCATGAAAATAAATGATCATAAATGCTGGCGGGGATGTGGAAAAAGAGGAACCCTTCTACACTGTTGGTGGGACTGCCATGTGGTGCAGCCATTGTGGAAAACAGTGTGGAGGTTCCTAAAACAGCTAAAGATTGATCAATCATATGACCCAGCTATGCACTCCTAGGCATATATCCTAAGGACTCATCTCATTTCCTTAGAAGTACATGTTCAACCATGTTTATTTCTGCTCAATTTATAACAGCTGGGAAATGGAACCAGCCTAGATGTCCCTCAACTGCTGAGTGGATAATGAAGTTATGACATTTATACAATGGAGTTTTATTCAGCAGCAAAGAAAAATGAAGTTATGAAATTTGCAGCAAAATGTATGGATCTGGAAAAGATTATACTAAGTGAGGTAACCCAGGTCCAGAAAGCCAAGCTCCACATGTTCTCTCTCATATGTGGATCCTAGTTACAGATGATTGGGCTTCTGCGTGAGAATGAAAATACTTAGTAGCAGAGGCCAGTAAGTTATAAAGGTGATATAAAGGGGTGAGAAAGGAAGGGAAGAGGGTACTTAATAGGTTGATATTGTATATATGTAAGTATAATGATTGTGATGGGGAGGTAATATGATGGAGAATGGAATTTCAGAAGGGAAAGTGGGGAGGGGTGGAGGGAGGGAATTACCATGGGATATTTTTTTTATAATCATGGGAAATGTTAATAAAAATTAAAAAAAAAATTCTCAGACCTCCTATTCATGCTATTTTTCTGTGAATCTAAGTTCAATTCACATCCAGTTCCTTGATTACTAAAGTAGTAATTCTCCTATTCAGTAGAAGTGGGAAGTCTTTAGGAGCTGGAGATGAAAGAGAATTCAGTATATGTGGCTCTCCTTGGAAGGGTTTATTAGCTATTTACTTATTTTCATGATCAAACACCTCTATCATTTTTCTTGCACCTTGTTTTTACGAGATTGGCTCATCATCTCATCAGAAATAACTTAAGGTGAAGGATTTATTTGCTCTTATGGGTGAAGTGTATAAGTTGTATCAGGGCAGCAGGACATGGTGGTGGGACAATGGAGCAGCAGGTCACATTAAGCCTTCAGTGAATAACTGGAGAACAGTGAGTGGACTGGTGCTACCCACAGTCATGATGAGCTCCCCCCACCCCACCATTAAAGCAACCTCGATACTTCCTATGGGCATACACAACAATGTTTGTTTTTAGCTTATTTTTTTATGTAGGTGATTCTGGGTCCTTTCAAGTGGGCAGCCAATATAAACTGTCACAAAGTTTTTAATGTAATGACCTCTCCTAAAATGATTTCCCACCACAGTGCAGGTGAACAGGTGAGGAGTTGAAAGATGCATCTGCCCCCACCCTTTCCAGCATGTAGTTCTCTTGAACTTTATATTTTTCACAACCCTGACAGAGGGATTCTCCTTTTCCCTTTCATTTTGCTGGTTTGGGTACACCTTTTCTTTTATAAACCAAAAGTTCAGAATTTGTAGATTTCATTAGTTTGCTTCCTCTTTGCTTATTGATGTGGGTAAACACATCATGGCTTGTTTCAGTTATGGAAATGCAGGGAATGGATGCATGCCTCTAATTGTCCCTTTGCGTATCTCTGTGTGTGTGTGTGTATGTGTGTGTGTGTGTGTGTGTGTGTGTGTGTGTGTGCATGGAACACATGTGTATGGCGAGGCCAGAGGCCAACATTGGGTGATTTCCTTTGTCTTTTCTCCACCTTATTTTAGTGAGACTGACTCTCATCTCATTTCTCCTGGAGCCCATTGATTCAGCTAAACAACTGAGCCAGATTGGCCCAGGGTTCCTTCTGTTCCTGTTTCCCCACTGCTTGTACTTCAGCTGCATGCCAGCACACCTGGCATTGTATGTGTAAGCTGGGGATACAAACGTGGGTCTGCATGTTTTCACAGCACTGTACCCACTAAGTTGTCTCCACAGCCACTTTCCAGATTCTTTTTGAAAGTAAAGAAAGAAAGAACTATTCATAAGTTCATTTGGATGACAGACATAAATTGGAATAATATTCAATCAATTGCATGGAATCCAGTTCTTACAGAAATATTTTCACATAATATAAATCTTGAATACCCCAAGTGCCTGAAAGCCCACTCTGAAAGCATCTCATTTCTCCTTCATATTTCCAAACAACATCATTATCATTTGGGGTAGGGAGATGCTGATGGCATTGATGTATGGCTTGAAGTATTTTCTATAATTACTTTGATCATTAAGTCCAAATACCAAATAACTACAGAGAGCTATAGCCTTTGAACATCTCTACTTGAACCATGGTATAACAATTAACTTTTAAACTATTTTGGATACTGCTGCCAACACATCTTATTTGGGGTATTCTTTTTTTGTAAGTGCTAGCTTTAAGATGTGGAAATAAGCATAAATACTGCAATTACCCTTCTATTATAAAATATTGCATTTTAATTGCTATAATTATTTCTAGTCACAATTTTTTCAATGTATGATATTTTAATTCAGTTTGATAATGAAGAGACCATGTTTTGTCATACCTACCTCACAATGTATGGAAAAAATGTCAAAATAGGAAAATGACAAAGAAGATCCCATTAATTTTAGAAGATCTTTTCCTTGTACTTTATATATAGACTTTACATTTCAGATTTTGTAGATTGTTGAAGGGGTGTTTTAAGCATTTGAGGAATAGTTCCATAATGAGATTACATTCTATGAATTTTAGAATAGGAAAAATAATTTTAACAGTGTGTTCCCAGTCCAAACAATATTGCTTAAAAAGGCTAGCAACCATATGAAATGGCATTTTATAGTTACTCAGTAAACATGAAAAGATATCATGCCACTTTTTTGAATATCTATAGATATTAATATTTGTTACACCTTTAATATGCCTGGGCTTTTTCTGCTATGGAAGAAAACAGAATATATAGTATTTGTTTTTGGATATTGCCCTTTTTTATTCTTTAAGCTTTATTGCAAAGAAAAAAATCCCAGTGGATGGGACCTGTAAAGAATTATGTTAAACAAGGAGATCAAGATTCATACAACCCCAAACTGTATTTTCTGTCTCATATGTGGATCCTAGCTGGAAGCATTTCCATGTGTATATACAGAGGGGGAACAATTGAGGGTGAAACAACAATAGTTAGAAAGTGAACCAGGAAAGGACAAGAAGAGATGATGAGTAAGGGGGTAGTACAAAAGCAAAAAGATACTTGGGACATATAAGCAGAAAAGAGAGGAGAAGGTGAAGGGGACATAAGGGACATGTGGAAGAAGAGGTAGGGAGGAGAATCAACTAAAACAAATTGTGCTTGAACTTGCCATAATGATGCCTGAAACTCCATATGCCAATTAAAAGACAAACATAAATAAATTACAAACAGTATAAGTGAATGACTGCTGGTGATTGTATTTTGAGAAAGAAGTATTCCCTACAGTTTTCTTTTTCTTGTTAACAGCAAATTCACACTATTTTTTAAAATTATTATTTATGGACATGCTTAGTATGTAAACAGCACATGTTGTACCATCCTTTCCCTCATCACTACACCCCCCCTCCACAGGGGCCTTCCTCCTTGGGGGGATGCAGGTCATACCCATGATGATTGTGGGTAGTGCACTGAGGTAGCAGCCTTCAATTATGGGGGAGAGGCAATGTCTCTGTGCATAATGCCCCAACTTGTGGCTCTAACAAACTTTCTGCCCCCTCTTCTGTTAAATTTCCTCAGCTATGTTGATAACCTTTGAAGAATATTGGAATTAATGTTCAAGAAGTGCTTTACCCCAAGTGCTATGTACAGAAATGTTGAGCACTCAAAGATTCCAAATCCAAACATATTTTGGAACTGATGGATGTGTCAAAGCACATGCAATTAGCATTTCAAAAACAATATGACAATAAAGTTTTGGGGAAATCTCAATTTCATTTTTATTGAAAACGTTAATATATGAGCACATTGCATATTAGTGCAATTCCTATCATGTCATATAAACTCTTATGTACCCTCACTTCTGACCCATGCCACTGAGGATCATCCTCAGTGAGGATATCAGCGATCACTATGGATCCTTGAGGGCACCGGTCAGGCTCTGGGGGACAATTTCTCACAGTACAACTTTCCATCCTATGACTCTTACATTCTTTTGTTGTTGTTGTTGTTTTGATTATTATTTATTTACAAAAGTAGGAGAGAGTAAAAAAAGAGTGAGCATGCCAGGGCCTCCAGCCTCTGCAGACAAATTCCTCGTGCATGTGCCACTTTGTACATCTGGCTTTATGTGGAACCTGAGGAGTCAAACTTTAATGGCTAAGTATTCTCTCAAAATCCAACTCATACATTCTTTCCATCCCCTCCACAGCAATGTCCCCCAAGCCTTGAACGGTGTATTATAAAGCTCCACTAGCATTTTCAGGAGTATCTCGAAAAGGAACTCCAATGATTGAACCAAACGAAAATTCCTAGTATTGGTTTATGTGCCTTTGAAACATGGTTATAGTACAATAAACTGAATTTCAAGAAATTGATTCACCTCTCTCTTGAATTCTTCACCATAATTATTTTGGAGTAGTGGAAAGTGGATGTGTCCTATTGTCAATTCATGCAGTTGACCAGTGGGAAATCAATTTCCACTGCACAGAATAGAATTCATGATGGACACCAAGCAGAAGAGCATGATTTCTAGGTGTGGAATGTAGCACATCCTAGTTCCAGCCATCCAGTAAGTCTGGATTCCTTTCCCTCATGTTTAGTATTTATTCAATAATTAATATTACAGTAAGTCATGCCTTCTAATAGGTGTGAATCTCATTAAAGGACACTGAGCTATGGAAAAGTCATAACAAAATCCATATGTAGGACAATTAATGTATGTCAATAAAACATACAGTAAACTCTTCCACTTAGGAAATGTTTATGGAGTGACACCAAAATATCAAACACTGTCCTACCAATTTAGTGACAGAGATGCTGGTGTTAGAACATCTCCATTCTGTAGCTCACCGCCTATATTCAACTATAACCAAACTATGATGGGCTATTCCATAATGTTATTCTCCCTGTCATAGTCAGGTACACACATGACTGTATTCAATATATAAACATAAAACATATGCTACTTTATTAGATATAGTATATAATATATATTATTTAATATATTATATATATGATATATATATGATATATATATATATATATATATATATATATATATATATTCCAAAAGTTAAAAAGACAGATCAATATCCATATGAAACCATCACAATAATTATGGTGTTGAATATGTGTAGCCTTTTCTTTAGAAATTAAATGCATATAGAGGCCAGAGGAAAATATCAGATGTCCTGTTCTATAACTATTCCACCTCATTTTCTTGAGACAATTATCTGTCTCTCTCTGAATGGACTGCTATATTTTGGTCAGAGTGCCCAGACAGTGAGCTTTAGAAATTCTTGTATCTATATTCTTGACATTGTGGTTGTGTGTGTGTGTGTGTGTGTGTGTGTGTGTGTGTGTGTGTGTTTCTTATTTGGGTGCTAGGATCAAACACAGGGCAAACCAGGTATTTCTGCCTTCACAGCAAGCATTCTTTTTTTTCTCAATATTATTAAACATTTTCCATGCTTGTAAAAAAATATCCCATGGTAATACCCCTCCCCCCACCTTTTTCCCTTTGAAATACCCTTCTCCATCACATCCACTCCCCATCTCAATAAGTCTGTCCTCTATTTGGATGCCATGATCCTTCCCTCCTCTTATGATGGTCTCATGTAGGTAGTGTCAGGCATTATGAGGTCATGGATATCAAGGCCAATTTTTTGTCTGGAGGGAGCAAATTGTAAGGAGTCCAACCCTTCCTTTGGCTCTTACATTCTTTCCACCACCTCTTCCACATTATACTCTGAGCCTTGGAAGGTGTGATCGAGAAGTTATTCGGTACTCTAGTTAGTTCTTTCCAGCACCATGATACCTTCTGTGTAGTCCCAAGGCCACTGCCATCTGAAAAGAGAATATTCTCTATCCAAAATGTGAGTAGCATTAATATAAGGGTATGAATATTAAGAAAAGTGCTTACTGGTAAGTTTGATAAGCATAGTATATACCCTAATCCAGACCTCAGCAGATGTTACAACCCGAGGGTTTTAAGTTTTCAGTATCAGGGATGTATTCCTTCCCTTGGAGAGGGCCTCCAGTCCAATTGGAAGGCAGTTGGTTTCCACCATGACAGATGTTCCACTATTGCACCCATTGGCTCATTTGGCCTGGCTGGGCAATTGTAAGGCTTGTGGTGTCCCCTGTTGAGTATCTTCACTGGTGGTGTATCTTTCTCCCATTGAACTGCATGCAGAATGGCTTCTTCCAGCTTTCTGTCAGCTGGTCTACATGGAGGAGGTTATCAACTCAGTTCCAGCAGGATTTCTCAGTGGCCTTGCAGTCCAAGTATGTGGAGTCTTCAGTAATAGGGTCTTACCATCTATCCCTGGTGGGAAACCAATTGCCTCGGCAATGGCCTAAAATGTTTTGGGGGCATCAGGGACCTCCCTGGCCAACAACTCACTGGAAGGTATCCCAACAGTGGCACTGAAAATTTTCTAGCAATGATCTATGGCTCCTGAGTGTTCCATTGTCTGAAACTGAAGGATTCCATTTGATATATTTATATCCTCTCAGATTTTGATTAGCCCTCCCTCCACCTTTACTTTACTCACTCTCCTCCCCTGACCTCACTTTGGGCCTCCCCCCCCCCATTTATCTATTCTTCTACTTACGTACATACAATACCAACCTATTAAGTACACTCCTCCCTTCCCTTCTCTTCCCTTTGTATCTCGTATTTAGCTTACTGGCATCTGCTACAGAAGTTTTTCCTTCTTACACAGAAGCCAAATTATCTGTAGCTAGGATCCACATATGAGAGAGAACATGTGGTACTTGGCTTTCTGGGCCTGGTTTACCTCACTTAGTATAATCCTTTCCTGATCCATCCATTTTACTGCAAATTTCATAACTTCATTTTTCTTTACTGCTGAGTAGAACTCCATTGTATAAATGCCATATCTTCATTATCCATTGATCAGTTGAGGGACATCTAGGCTGGTTCCATTTCCCAGATATTATAAATTGAGCAGCAATAAACATGGTTGAGCACATACTTCTAAGGAAATGAGATGATTCCTTCAGATATATGCCTAGGAGTGCTATAGCTGGGTCATATGGTACATCAATCTTTAGCTGTTTTAGGAACCTCCACACTTATTTCCACAATGGCTGGACCACATGGCATTCCCACCAACAGTGTAGAAGGGTTCCTCTTTTTCCACATCTCTGCTAACATTTATTATCATTTGTTTTCATGATGGTAGCCAATCTGACAGGAGTGAGATGGAATCTCAATGTAGTTTTAATCTGCATTTCCCTAATGACTAGGGGCATAGAAATTTTTTTAGATACTTATATGCCATCTGTATTTCTTCCTTTCAAAATTCTCTATTCAGCTCCATAGCCCATTTTTTAATTGGCTTGTTTGATTCCTTATTATTTAACTTTTTGAGTTCTTTGTATATCCTAGATATTAATCCTCTATCAGATATATAGCTGGCGAAGATTTTTTCCCATTCTGTAGGTTGCCTCTTTGCTTTATTCACAGTGTCCTTTGCAGTGCAAAATCTTTGTAATTTCATGAGGTCCCAGTGGTTAATCTGTGGTTTTATTGCCTGGGCAATTAGGGTTGTATTCAGAAAGTCTTTGTCAAGACCAATATGTTGAAGTTTTTCCCCTACTTTTTCCTCTAGCAGTTTCAGAGTTTCAGGACTGATGTTAAGGTCTTTAATCCATTTGGACTTAATTCTTGTGCCTGGCGAGAGAGAAGAATCTATTTTTATCCTTCTGCAGATATATATCCAGTTTTCCCAACACCATTTGCTGAAGAGGCTGTCTTGTCTCCAATGAGTATTTTTGGCATTTTTATCGAATATCAGGTGGCTATAGCTACTTGGGCTTACATCAGGGTCCTCTGTTCTGTTCCACTGATCTACATGTCTGTTTTTGTGCCAGTACCATACTGTTTTTGTTACTATGGCTCTGTAGTATAGGTTAAACTCAGGTATGGTGAAACCACCAGCCTTATTTTTGTGGCTCGGTATTATTTGAGGTTTTTTGTGATTCCAAGTGAATTTTTGGATTATTTTTTCTATTTCTGGGAAGAACACCTTTGGAATTTTGATGGGGATTGCATTAAATGTGTAGATTGCTTTTGGTAAGATTGCCGTTTTCACAATATTGATTCTTCCAATCCAGGAACAAGGGATGTTTTTACACTTTCTAGTGTTCTGCAATTTCTTGCCTGAGTGTTTTAAAATTTTCATTGTAGAGATTCTTTGCTTCCTTGGCTAGGTTTATTCCAAGGTACTTTATTTTCTTTGATGCAATTGTGAATGGGAGTGATTCTCTGATTTCATCCTCTATGTGTTTGTTGTTAGCATATAAGAAGGCTACTGATTTCTGTGTATTTATTTTGTATCCTGCTACATGGCTATAGGTTTTTATCAGCTCTAACAGTTTGCTAGTAGAGTCTTTAGGGTCTTTGATATATAGAATCATGTCATCTGCAAATAATGATAACTTGATTTCTTCTTTTCCAATTTGTATCCCTTTCATGTGTATCACTTACCTTTTTGCTATGGCTAAGACTTCCAAAACTATATTAAATGAAAGTGGAGACAGTGGACACCCTTGTTTTGTTCCTCTTTTTAGTGGAAAAGCTTCCAGTTTTTTTCCCCATTTATAATATGTTGGCTGTAGGCTTGTCATAAATAGCCTTTATTCTATGGAGATATGTTCCTTTTATGCACAGTCTCTGTAGGACTTTTATCAGGAAGGGATGCTGGATTTTGTCAAATGCTTTCTCTGTGTCTAATGAGATGATTATGTGGTTTTTGTCCTTCACCCCGTTTATATAATGTATTATATTTGTAGATTTGTGTGTATTGAACCATCCCTACATCTCTGGGATAAAGCCTACTTGGTCAGAGTGAATGAAATTTCTGATATATTCCTGTATTCTGTTTGCCAATATTTGTTGAGAATTTTTGCATCTGTCTTCATGAGGGAGATTGGTCTGTAATGTTCTTTTTTTGTTCTATCTTTGCCTGGTTTTGGTATCAGGGTGATTCTGGCTTCACAGAAGGAGTTTGGTAGAATTCCTTATTTTTCTGTTTTATGGAAAAGCTTAAGAAGCAATGGTGTTAGCTCTTCCTTCAAAGTCTGGTAAAATTCAGCAGTGCATCCATCTGGACCTGGGCTTTTTTTAACTGGGAGATTTTTGATAAATTTTCAGATCTCCATGCTTGTTATAGGTCTATTTAAGCAGTTAATCTCATCTTGATTTAAATTAGGTAGGCCATGTATATCAAGGAAATCATCCATTTCTTTCAGATTTTCATACTTTGTGGAGTATATGCTTTTATAGTATGTCCCTACGAGTTTTTGAATTTCTCTGGAATCTGTTGTGATGTTACCTTTTTTCATCTCTAATTTTATTAAGGTGTGTCTCTTCTATCTTTCTTTTGGTCAGATTTGCTAAGGGTTTTCAATCTTGTTTATCCTTTCAAAGAACCAACTCTTTGTTTCATTGATTCTTTGGTTTTTTTTTTTTTTTTTTTTTAGTTTCCAGTTTATTAATTTGTGCCCTAATCTTTGTTATTTCTTCCCATCTGCTGATTTTGGGTTTGCCTTGTTCTTCTTTTCCCAAGGCTTTAAAGTGAAACCTTAGGTCATTTGCTTGTGACCTTTCTAATTTCTCAATATAGGCATTAAATCTATAAATTTACCTCTTAGGACTGTCTTCATTGTTTCCCAGAGATTTTGGTATGTTGTGTTCTCATCATTTGACTGTATAAATTTTTTGATTTCCCTCTTGATTTCTTCATTGATCCATTCATCACTTAGTAATGTGTTGTTTAATTTCCATGATTTTGTGTATGCTCTATGGCCTTTCTTGCTATTGATTTCCAGTTTGATCCCATTGTGGTCAGATAGAATGCAAGGAATTATTTCAATTTTCCTGAATTTGTTAAGATTTGCTTTGTGTCATAATATATGGTCTATTTTAGAGAATGTTCCATGTGCTGCTGTAAAGAATGCATATTCTGCAGCCTTTGGATGAAATGTCCTGTATGTATCTGTTATGTCCATTCCTTCTATGACCTCATTTAGTCCAGATGCTTCTTTGTTTATATTTTCCTGGGATGACCTGTCAATTGATGAAAGTAGGATGTTGAAGTCACCTACTACCACTGTGTTTGGTGTTATCTGTGACCTTATTTTTAATAGCATTTTTTTGATGTATTTGGGGGCCCCCATGTTTGGTGCATATATGTTTAGGATTGTAATGTCCTCCTGTTGGAGGGTTCCTTTAATCAATATAATATGGCCTTCCTTATCTTTCTTAACTAATGTTGGACTGAAGTCTACCTTGTCAGATATTAGGATAGCAACCCCTGCTTGTTTTCTAGGTCCATTTGCTTGAAACACCGTTTTCCAACCTCACACCCTAAGATAGTGTCCATCCTTTGTAGAAAGGTGGGTTTCTTGTAGGCAACAAATTGAAGGATCCTGCTTTTTAACCCAGTCTGCAAACCTATGTCTTTTGGTTGGGGCATTGAGGCCGTTGATATTAAGAGATATTATTGAAAGGTGTGTATTCATTTTTACCATATTTTTTTTTGTAGTTCTTCCAGTTTTACCTTTGCTTGCTTGTGTTAACTAGTATTTGAGTATTGTTTGCTTTTTCCAGGTTCCTCATATGTGTGCTTTTCTTTTTCTTCAGCGTGGAGGATTCTTTCAAGTATTTTTTGTGGAACTGGTTTTGTCTTCAAGTAGTCTTTTAGTCTGCTTTTGTTGTGGAATGTCCTTATTTCTCCATCTATTTGAATGGATAGCTTTGCAGGATAAAGTAATCTTGGTTGACAGTTGTTATCTTTCAGAACTTGGAATACCTCACTACATTCCCTTGTGGCTTTTATAGTTTGTATTGAGTAATGTGCTGTAATACTGATAGGCTTGCCTTTGTAGGTAACTTGATTTTTCTCTCTGACTGCTTTCAATATTTTTTCTTTGGTTTGTATGTTTGGTAGTTTGATTATAATATGGTGAGGAGAGGTTCTTTCCATGTTTTTTTCCATGTTTGTTCTGGCTTGTGTTCTAAAGGCTTCTTGTATCTGCATTGGCACCTCTTTCACAATTTGGGGGAAATTTTCTTCTATGATTTTGTTGAAGACGCCAACTATGCCTTTGGAGTGAAATTTGTCTCCTTCTACTATACCCTGAATTCTTATGTTTGATCTTTGCATAGTGTCCTGAATATCTTGAAATTCCCACTCATACTTTTCTATAAGTTTGTCTTTCTCTGTTGGACTATATTAGATCTGCCACTTAGTCTTCTAGCTGTCCTGTCCTTCATCCATTCTACTGGTGAGATTCTCTACAGGTTTTTTTTTTTTTTTTTTAATTTCATTAACTGTGTTCTTTATTGCTAGTAATTCTAACTGTTTTTTCTTTATTATTTCTATTCCCTTATTTATGTCTAGTATTGACCTCTTTATTTCATTAAATTGGTGTTCTGTGTTTGCTTCGTTTGAATTCTTCTTTGAGTGTTTTGAGCATATTTATAATTCTTTTGAAATCTTTCTAAGGCATTTCCTCTAACTTGTTCTTACTAGAGGTCATTTCTGTTGCATTAGTAATTTTTGGTGGATTTGTATTGTCTTGAGTTTTGGTGTTTCTTGTGTTATAATGTATATATTTTTGCATCTTGGATTATTTAATGATTGGATTCTCCAGTTAACTGGGTATTATGAGATGTATCAATCAATCTGTTGTTATATATCTTCAGGATAGGAGCTTAAGGCACTAGGTGTGGCTCTGACGACTCTGAGTATGTACAAAAGTGACTCTAGGTGTTGGGTGTGCCTGCTATGAGAGTATTCAAGTAGGCTAAGATGTATAATGTATAACAGAAGAGTAAACAAAGCCACTATAATTCAAGAAGCAACAAATATGAAGCCCAAACTATAGCTTATTTAAGAATGGCAAATTTGACCATCCATCTGATTTAATATATAATTTATCCTGATATGGGAGGGGCAATTAGCACTTCTGGTTCAGGCATATATACCAGGTTTATTAGGCAGGTACTGACCTGGTAATCCCAGTTACCTTTTGGGAAGATTTTGGTCTCAGCTGTGCTCTTGGTTGGGTCTCTCTTTGGTACTCTGTCAGTTCAGTAGGTGTGGCTGGGTCCCTGGACCTCTGTGCTATTCCTGCGTGCTGGGCTCTGGTGGTCGGAAGGGGCGGGAGCCGATGCTGCTCAGTTTGCCCGCTGTTCCACGTGTTCTTCTACCTCGTGATCTGCTCCTCTGTGGTTCACCGTGGTTTTCCACATTCTAAATGTTCCACAGCCTTCCCAAATAGTAATGTCAGGTGGGAACATTTCAAGTTCAAACCATAATATACTGAGAATGAAACATCAAACAATTACAGTCCCTCTCCATCCCCTCCAGGGCACAACCTCTCACAGCATCACAGCCATATTGCACTTATCTGCTCTCTCTCTTCTATTTCTCTCTCTCTCTCTCTCTCTCTCTCTCTCTCTCTCTCTCTCTCTTTCTCTCCCTATATTTGTTTATATAAGATCGTCTGATATGCATAGTGGTACATAATATATGGTGTTATACCTGGCTTCTTTCACTTACTGGAATGTTCTTGATACTCATATGCCTTATAATTTCTATTAGTTTTTTTTTTCCTTCACTGTGATGGTTAGTCTTGGTTATCAACTTGATAAGATTCATAATCACCATGGAAACAAATCGCTGGGCATATCTATGATGTACTTTCTAGTTAGGATGAGGTTAGAAAACAACCATAAATGTGTGCTACACCATTCCATGGACTGGAGTTCTGGAAAGAATGAGTAGGTAAAAGGAAATTGAGCACCAGCATTCATCACTCTCTGCTTCATGATTATATTTATTATGTCAGCAAGGAAAGCAACTAATACACTTCCTAATATTATTCTACACCACAGATGGACCACAATTCACTTATTAATTTTCCAACTAATGGTCATTTGGGTTTTTTCAAATTTTGTATATTAACTTTGCCAATTGTGATTCTTTTTGTCATATCTGTGGTTTAGAGGCACATATTTTCATTTTCCTCAGACAGACTGAAATACTACCAGTGAGTAGAATTTTTTATTCATGAGGAAACTGAAATTTGAGGCAATATTCCCTTTTTTAAAAAAGTTGTACAGGATTTTCCATTCCCACTGGAAATGCATTAGGGTTTCAATTTCTCCACATTTTTAGCCATCATCTTCATACAGACTTTTAAGTGGGCAACTAATGTAACTGAACACCTCTGTCTGCTGTTGAAAGTAAAATGCTATTAGATTACAGTCATTCTCATTAATTTATTCTTATCCTCCATGCATATTTTCACAGTATCTTACAAGGTTTGGGCAACATGTATGTCCCACAAAACTTAAAACAGTTAATAATTTTCCCTTAACAAAAAAAAAAAAAACGTTTGCCAAAGCCTGCATTAGCAATTCAAAGACTTACACCTTCAATCATGTTTTATTATAAATCAATTTCCATATATCAGGTACTTACAGTTCAAACTGTATCTCATTATGTATAAAGGGAATCACTGAAATAATTTTGTTTGAATACATTTGTGAATGTGTGATTGGTGTTAAGTTTCTATTTATTCATTCACTCATATTCATTCAATGTGTTTATTAAATATGCATTTATTCAATACAGTTATTAAAGTTTTAGTATATGCCAGAGACAGTTTAAGTTACTGGGCCTAATGCTGGAATGGTAGAGGAAACTCATGCCTTAGCAGAGTTTATAATTTTGGGTACACTGTCTTTTACAGGAAGGAAGTGGGAGGTCTTTGGTGCCTGATAGATACATGTGCCTGGAGGAACCTAAAAAATGACAGTGGGTCAGTGAAACTGTTAGAAGAGTTTTGAGATAATTGTTTATGAGGAGTCAAAGTATGATATTTTGGGGTTTGGGCAATAAATTTACTTTTCTGCATCAATTCTCATAGTATTTAATACATGAAATAGTCACCACAGTTTTCTAATGGGTTTTGTAAAATAACTGACCATCACATCTCATAGTTTGATGGGGCACATGATAAAAGTTAGCATTCCATGAAATGTCATTTGTGTTTAAAAAAAATAAGGTGTAGAACTTTGTTGCCCAAGCATTGAGCTACGAATTAAAAGAGGCATGAAAGTTCCCAGAAGCAAATTGAGACACCTACTCCACATCTCATGTTCTTCAGTGCACAAAGGCCTTTTACATCCCAAAACTTTGCCTTATGTAGATGTTCACACTGTAAATCAGTTGTGGTAATGCCTCATTCAAAGGGTCTTTGAAGTTTCGTTTTGCCTTATTAAATACTTACCTTTCATATGTGTCTTTTTAAAGCATTTTAAGATTATGGAGAAGAAAGTTCAAGGCAAGATAATATAATAGATTATTCTTCCTGGGGCTATGAATCTTGTGAAAGGACCATTTCTTACCTTTCTTGTTAAATTGACTTAGATGAATTTTTCAAAGTTATGTGTCTTGATACTCAAAGGCTTTTGATCTCCTTTTCTTATTTCTAACTTTCTTTTTCCTTTTTTGGTCCATGTACAGTCACATAATAGTCTCAATAATATTATCATAATTCCTTTGTTAATTTTTGGTCAACCATCTCAAAAGTCAAAAATAAGCATTAAAAAGTTCATTACTGAAATATTGTCTGGATTACCTACCTGTCTGAGATACATCAGATAATGTCAGTCTCTGGTGAGCACAGCCAATCACAATCCTAGACTTTGATGAAAAAAAAAAAAAAACCAAAATCTCAAGGTCTGTTGCTCTCCTTAACACTTATTACCTGAAAATTTTGCCATGCATGATTGTTTTCTTTGGTATGTTAGCTTCCTCAGCTATGGAATAAAAAAATAATAACAGCTATCTTAGCTTTTGTAAAGCTCTAAGAGAATGCAGCTAATATAATGAATGTCCCATAAAATAGGTATAACAAATTTATATATATATATGTGTGTGTGTGTGTGTGTGTGTGTGTAGGTGAAAATTTGATAGAAATAGATAGGAATTGGAAAGTGACATCTTTAGAAATCAATATATAATCTGATGGGTGAATTTTAAAACCATTCAATATGTTGACAAGATTAAATCAAGGATGAATAAGCAACTAAATTAAATTGGGTTTGAATATCGAATTTATAACTACCACATTGAGAAAATATTCAAGTAACTTTTACTTGATTGATTTACTCAATTAACATATTAATTAATTTACTGATTAATTACAATTTTCATTTCAGTCAACTCTATTCATAACATACAAGATTAGATGAATAATTCTGAAGAAGAAAATAACTGGGAAAATAATATGAATTCCTCTTGATAGCTGTTTGTTGTTTTTCTTGATGGTGGCCCTAATACTTTAACACTTTGATCATTCTACAACAAATTTGTGTATGTATTGATTGAAAGGACAGATGAGTGAATGCACTGGTATTTCAGTGTGAATGATATTTATGAATGCAGAAGGGAGGTGGACATATGGAATGTATTTAGCATGTATTATTTTATTCTTAATGATGGGATACCATGCTGACTGTTTCTGTATCTGCTATTCAAATCTTATTTTATGAACATGTGAATGTGAATGTGTGTGTGTGTGTGTGTGTGTGTAGGTAGGTGCCCATGTGTGCAGGTGGAGTCTAGAGGTCAAGCTTGTGTGTAATTCCTCAGAAGAAATCCATCTTTATTTATTTATTTATTTATTTATTTATTTTGAGACAAGATTCCTTATTGGTTTAGAACTCATTAAGTAGGAAAAAGCATGCAGAGAGTGAGCTCTAAGCCTCTTCCTGTCCCCACGACTTCAAATGTATACTATCACACTCAGCTTTTCAAATGGGTTCTAGGAATAGAAGTCAGGTTCACATGCTTGTAAGCCAAGCCTTTCACCAAGTGAAACATTCAACAGTCCTTAGTGCTCAAACATTGATTCATAAATACCACTTACCAAGCAAATACCACAGAAGTGACAATCTTAAGTGACTGATTAGTTCTTAAAAATAAGAAAGAAAGAACAAAGTGGATTATACCAGAAGACCAAGGAGAGATCTCTCACAAAGAGGATAAGGTGGAGAGGGCACAGGGATTGTGTGAGAAGAAAACATTTATCATATTTTACCCTAAATATGATAGAGGACAATCTGTTAACTTAGAATAAAGCCTTCTATCCATAAGGATAGAAGGGAGCAAGGTAAAAAAAAAATGAGGGGACAGTTTTAAATACCATATTTTATTTTATCACCATATCACTTCCTTGTGTCCTGTTGGATAAGAAGGATTTTTTCTTAGGAATACGACCATACCCAGCATCTGTCATGGCATAGGTGACATCAGTATTTGTTCACAGTCACACTTAAATACACATATTTGATGGTCCTTCAGCCTGGGACAGGAGAATATCACATGTTACACAGAACCATATGTGGATGTTAGTTGAGGCTCCTGGAGGTTGACTTGTTGAAGAAACTCTCCTGGCTTTCAGAAAACTGAAACCCACTACTGCCTGGGTATTAAGCAGGAATTCTGCTTGTCTTGTTTGATAAGAAAGTGGTTTGAGGGGATGATCTTGTCTTAGAAATGTAAACAGGGAAAGGAAAGAGGGTAAGTCATCCAGGCCTTTTCAAATTCTCAGGTATCTAGTCAGTGCTCAGACTTGACCTTATTTTAACTTTGCATCCATTAATGAATGATAGTGTGTCTACAGAGTTGTGTTTTCCATCTGCAGTACTAATTATCAAGGGATGGTAAAGTCAGTGCAATAGCAATTTTTAAGAATAGGATATTGAGAACAGAGGAGATGGCTCAGTGAGTAAACTGTTTTAGATGCGACTACCCGAGTTCTGAGCCCCAGAACTTAGACACAACCAGACACAGTGGGACAAGCATTCAAAATTCCTGTCCTTTTACCACAAGATATCACCCGTAGACAAGATAGAACCCCAGGAGCTCATGGACTTGCTTGCCTGCTGGACTCACTAGTTATGGCAGCTTGAATGAATGTCCCCCAAGAGATCCAGGTGTTTTGTTAAAGCTTATGTCCAGCTGCCTGGCTGGAGGAGGTGTTGCTGTGGGGTGGATATGAATTCCAGGCCAAAGGTAAGCCAAGTAATCTGAGTTCTGCCTGTGTCCCTGATGTTTGTTGCCCGTTTGTGCTTCTGTGTGGTGCTGGGTGGTGGTGGTGGTGTCTCTGTTGGATCTGTGAAAGGGAGATAACTTCTTCCACCATTGATGGAACTTCCTCTTGGATCTGTAAAATGAAATAATCCCTTCCTCCTATAAAACATGTGTGTTTGGATGTTCGCCCCAGAAATGTGGAGCTGACTAGAACAGGAGTGAACAAGAAACCCTGTCTCAATCAAGGTGAAAAAGTGAAGACTAACACTGGATGTTTTCTTCTAGCACATGTCCACCCACACGCTGTGGCATTCACATACAGGAACACATCCTCCATCCCCAACTCATAAATACACACAAAGGGAACAGAATAGTCATACTTTCAAAGCTGTGTTACTCATATTTCTCATAAAATGTATAGGTACATGTTATGACTTAATAATAAATTGAAAAATCATATAGTAAGTTTAAAAATAATTTATTTATATATTTGAGAGAATGGGAGAGAGAGGTACATAATGGTTACACCATGACCTCTGCCACTACAAACAAACTCCAGATGCTTGCAGGGCCTTATTCATCTGGATTTACATGGGTACTGGGGAATCAAACCCTGGTCCTTCAGCTTCACAGGCTAGGAAATTAATTGCTAAGCCATACCTTGCTAGTTTAAATTAGAGTATAACTAAAAATCTGAGGACACATAATATCTTGGGAATGCAATACTTATCTTCCTCTGAGTAGGACCTGGGGAATGTCTAGGTACAGGTTATTTCATATGCATCTTTGGTTTTCTCTAATTTTGACAGGTGCTGATTTGTAGGTCTTTGGAATGGAAAATGTGGAAAATGCCATGGATTGAAATCCATCAGTTGATTGCACCTTTCTTGTTCAGTCAAAAGTTACTTAGAATTCCAAGTGCATGTTCACTACAACTATGTTTCAGGGGTTGGTAATGGGTAATTTCCTTCTCTGATATTATATCTGATTGTAATCTGGAAGGCTGAACTCCTTTGGCTAAGGCCAACCATGCAGAAAGAAGGCTTAGATGATTTGCAATGGTAATCTCGCCTTCTTTTCTACACTTTAATCAACCCCTTCAACCTAGTGTTTCAGTCAACCGTGGAATGTTTCTATCAGGACAGATCCAAGTGCCTGAAACCAGAAACCTTCAGGAGCTAAGATGTGGCTTTATACTCTTTCATGTCTTGGATTCTAGGAAAACATTTCAGATACATTGTGACTAAAACTTGAGAATTAATTCCAGAAATATAGTGGGAATATCAGAGAAAAAAATCTATAATATTTTCGTATAGGTTACTAAGATAACTTGGCATACTACTGACCAGCAAAATAAGTTTGGACTATGGAATTCATTAAATTCTCTTCTTTGGACTTTAAAATGTGAAGAATTATGGGCTGAGGAGATAGCTGGTTTGCCAACGTGCTTGCTGCACAAGCATGAGGACCTGTGTTCATGTTCAAACGCATGTAAAATCCAAGCATTGTAGTGCATGTCTATTACTTCAGCAACAAGGTGGCAGAGACAGGCAGATCCCCGTGCTTCACTGAACAGGTAAATAGTCTAATCTAATTACTGAGTTCAAACTGCAGTGAAAATCTGTCTCAAAAGACAAGGTAGTGAGTTTTGACCAGATGTCTACCTATGACTTCCTTATGCATTTACATACATTTGTCCACAAACTCATGCACATGTGTGCTTACACATATCTGAACATGCATACTTAGATAAACCCATACCACATATACATGGAAAAGTTAATAATTAAAAAATATAAATATTTAAATATTAATAGAAATTAATAATGAAAATAATTTAATATTAAAAATAATTAATATAATATAATAAAAATAAAAAATAATAATTAAAAAATAAAATGTGAAGAATTGGAGTTGAGCTGATTTAATGTTTATACTCATCTGAATTCAGAGCTATTCAAAATACTTGTAGCCATAGGGGATTATCAGACGATTAGTCTTCACACAAATGTGGGAGTGACAGATGAGATGACAGAGTGTAAGAGCCCTGGAATGGCTGGAGGAATCATCACTGGCATATTTATATGACTAGTGGCTAAGATAGACAAGAAAGTTCCCTCCAAGGCTCACTTCTGCTTCTGCAGTGAGACCCGGTGCTGATTATAATTTAATACTTTAGAAGTTTAGTAGGATATATGTTGCTATATTTTAAATAACATTGCAAAAGCATATTCATTCTATTTCTATTTGTTTGCAGAGTCCTAAAACAGGAAAATTATTGATCAAGAATGTAGAATACACTATTGAGAAAAGTTGAAGTAGTTTATCCAAATATTTACCTGGTTATTTCCATTACATAGATTGATTGTATCTCTCTTTTCATTAGGTCTATCACAAGATCACTACTGATAATCCCATGACTAAACCTTGGCCCATGCATGATGAGATCATTTGAATTCTTTTACAAGAACTAATAAACTTAATTTAGTAAATTTCCTTCAGTTTAAGAATTAACAATAGTCTTGGGTCCAGCAGTAAAAGTCCTCTGAAGGTAAAAAGTGGATATATAAAGTGTGCCAGCATTACCTTTCAACGTTATCAATGCCTTTAGTGGGTTAGCCAGACAAGAGCTGGGATGATATGGTCCATTCATTTCTGTAATTCAAAGTTATGTTCAACACCATTTTTCTTCTTAATTATTGAAGAAATTACTTTGACTTTGGTTACTTTAGCTGTAATAGAGTGATTAAGGAATCAATTCATTGTATTTTACACTTAATATAATTGATAATAAAAGGACATGAAAAAAATGTAGCTAGTAAAATCCAGGGTCCAAATGATATATCTGCACATGTTTTGATGTCCATATTGCATAAAATGTTTAGAAGTAACATTTAAAGATGAACCATGATAAGGTCAATTAACACAAAAGTTAAGGTAACTCAGAACATTGAGTGACATTTGGGAAATTAAGGCACATTTGAAGGTTTATCAATAGAAACATTCCTAAAGGCTTCATTTGTTCTCTTAACAACAGTAGTTTTGAAAACATGGGCATCTCCTATGGAATAGATAAAGACAAACTTACTTAGTTTTTCTTTAAGTTATAGTTAGTTCAAATAAATCAAGCCATCTTTTGATCACTCTGTTTTGGGATTTTAGTTTAAAAATATAAAATAAATATTTATTTAGATGCTTTCTGTAGGTCTGGGGATGAAGCTCTTTGGGAGGACGCTTAGCCAACATGCCCAAAACTGGAGTTTGATAACAAGCCATGAAGAAAGAAAGAAAGAAAGAAAGAAAGAAAGAAAGAAAGAAAGAAAGAGAGAGAGAGAGAGAAAGAAAGAAAGAAAGAAAAAGAAAAGAAAAAAAAAGGTAAACTGGGTGTGATGGCACACACCTTTAATCCCAGCACTCAGGAGGCAGTGGTAGGAGGATCACCATGAGTTCAAGGCCACCCTGAGACCACATAGTGAATTCCAAGTCATCCTGGACCAGATTGACACCTTACCTCAAAACTAACTAACTAAATAAATAAATAAAATAAAGGAGAAGAAGAGTGAACTGGGCATGACAACTCATGGTTATAATCCAAGCACTCAGGATGCTGAGATTGGAGCATAACCATGAGTTAGTTATCAGTCAGCCTAAGCTAAGTGAGATTCTGCCTCAAACAAACAAATAAACAAGCAAACAAAATAAGATGGCACCAAGTAAGAAAGAGAAGGAAGGCGTGCTTTGGTTCAAAAATTGAAGGGACTCAGTGCATTATGGTGCGGGAGGCATGGCTGCACGCACTTGAACCAATCAGCTTCTAACGCGGCAGCTGCGGTCAGGAAGCAGAGAGAAATGAAAGTGCTGCTACTCTGTACCTCAGTCAACCGAACCTTCAAATGGTCTTGCAGACATGCCCAGAGATTTGCCTGCTGGGAAATGTTAGATCCTGTCATGTTAAAAAAAAAAATTAACTAAGAGTTACCAATATCTGAAAGGGAGAATTTTGACACACACACACACACAAAACTTCAAACTTTGACTCTCAGTGTAGAGACTAGTGAGTTATCTACATAGTTATGTCTGCCAAGGGTTCCATGTTGCATCACAGAAGAAAGAGGAGGAGTAAAAAAAAAAAAAAAAAAAGAAACAAAAAAAAAAAACAGCAAAAAGGGCAGGAGAGATTGCTTAGTGGTTAAGGTGGTTTCCTGCAAATCCTAAGGACTCATGTTCAACTCTCCAAGTCCCATGTAAGCCAGAAACACTGTGACCCATCTGTATAAGGTCGCACATGCATACAAGGGGACACATGTATCTGGAGTTCAGCTGCATTGGCTGGAGGACCTGATGCATCAGTTCTTTCTCTCTCTTTCTCTCTCATTCTCTCTCTTTCATGCCCATATATAAAAAGACAGTCAGGCTTGTCTCAAAAAAAAAAAAAGAGGAGGAGGATATGAAAAGTCTTTGGTTCATAATAGCCTATACTTACCTTACTATGCAATAATTTCATTGGCACTGCTTACTTAATAAGCACTCACTAGCTATTACCCAGAGCAATGCACATGTAATGGTAGAATTTCAGGCATCTGAATGAGTGACATCAGCATGTAGGAAACTTCCCACTGCCTCCGTGTAGCCATGCAATGCTTACTTAGGCATGAGTTCCTATAAAAATGATTGATGCAGTTACCTTTGCATATTTGGAACAAATACCAGACCAGAAGTAGCTGATGGGAGGAAAGGGAGTATTCAGGATTGCAGATTCTAATGGAAGCTTCATCATGACAGAGAAAGTTGGCTCACTTCATCATACATACATTGCAGAGAGAAAACATAAACTGTCAGAATTCAATCTAGATTTCAACACACTTTAGGGCTGAACTCAAGATCTGCTCTTAGGGACACACCTACTCCAGCAGAGCTCTGCCTAAGAAGCTTAATCAGAGGCCATGAGGAAATTTATGTTCAAACCACCACATTCCAATTCTGCGCTCCCATAAACACAGTATCATCTCACAGTATAAAACACACCCCATACATCTTCAAAAGACCCCATTGTCTACCAACTTAAACACTACAAAAGTCCAAAGTCTCACTTGAGAGTCAATACTATCTCTTAACTGTGAACTCTTTAAAATCAAAACAGAAATTCCATACTTCCAATACATAATGAAACAGAGCAAACATTTCCATTGCAAAAGAAAGCATAACAGGGAGAAGCTGGACCAATTCAACATCAATAACTAGTGGGCAAACATCACACATCTGCAGATCCAAGTCCAACATCTATAATCAGAGATGAAGTCTGTGGGTTTCTAATTTCACACCTCCACTTTGGCTGCTCAAATCATGGGGAAAACTATATTCTGAGCCAGAAACACTTCTTGACAGCCATTCTATAGTCCTGTTATATCCAAAACATCCTCAGGTTTGCACTGTAAATAACTGTTTATCTTTATAGCTCTGCACATTGTTCTTACTGGGTCTCCATAGCAGTATTTCAACCATGCTTTACATTGTCACATCACAGCAGCTCCTGAAATCATATGCATTTAGGGATTCTGTTTCCTGCATTTTCACATTTCCAAAACCAGTATCTGGTTGATGGATTAGCCAAATTTGTAAATGCATGGGAGAATAATGCTTGACCTTGAAAAGCAGGATATACCTTTGGAATTGTTCCTTCTAGTCCCCTCCTTACAAATAATTTGCATTCCTACTTTCAAAGATGGCTTCCAAGGGTAAGTTTAATTCTCAGGGAATATCTTTTACATTCTCCCAATGCAAAACAGTTGGCTAACCTTTAATAGTGGCAATTTCCTTAAAAAATGGAGTTTATGTAACTTAGAGCCAGTCTCTATGTCTATATAACTTTGAAATATCTTAAATTTTTCTTGTGATAAACTGCATCTTTTGTATCTTTCTGTTATATACTTCTGACAAGAACACTGTGCATTAATTTTAAATTCAATATTTTTTTCAAAGTCTCAGGGTAAGGGTAAAAGAATACATCCAGCCTTTTCAACAATAGCCAAGTTTCAACATTATTTCCTTCTTCTTTGAAAATTCATAAGTCAAGCCTTCACAGTCCACAATTCTCTCTGCATTTCACATTTTCACTGTTTCACTAGAATATTCCATAAATCTGTGCAAGTCTTCCCCAGACCAAATTATCAAATCATTCCATAGTCCTCCCACAAACACATTTTAAAAAAACAATCATGCACATGGTCTGACTCAACAAAGACAAACCTCACTTCTCGGTATCAATTTTCTGTTGGAGTTACCTTCCTGTTGTTGAGGGGAAATTAAAAAAAAAAAAATTAAAAGCACCTAACCATAAGTATTTTATGGATATAGAGGGCTTATTTCAGGTTTAAAATTTCAAGGAGTAAGCTTCATCCTAATGGAAGAAGCTGGCTCACTTTATGACTCGGAAAGACAGAGACAGAAGCAGCAGCCCAAGCTTAAGCTGGCTATGAATACCTTAGAGCTGGACTCATGATTTGCCCCCAGTGACAATCCTGTTTCAGCATGGTGCTGCCTATTGTAGATATAAATAAGAACATTTATATTAATCAAAACTATTTTTAGTTATGGGTAACACTTATACTCAAACCACCACAATTGAAAGGTTCATTTGTGCTAGGCCTTCTATGATGGCTTATATTAATTTCAACCTGTCAATCTCAAGTCACCTACAAAAGGAGACTTTGGGTACTCCATTGAGGGATTTCCTAATTCCCTAGGTAACATTGGCCACTGTGCTTGCCTGTGAGGAATTGTATTTATTAGAATGATTGAAATAGGATCAGGAGCTGTGCTAACCAGCCACAAGAAGGAGACAAGAGGATCATCTTCATGGCTGTGGGTCTATAAACCTTGTTAATGCCACAGTGAACAAGAGACCTGCATCAAACTATGTTGTCAGTGACGTTTTTCAACTGAAGTGGTCTGCTAACCTCCACAGATGTATTATTTCATGCACTTCAACAAATGAAATGCATGCACACATCAGCAAACGTGTATAAACCTGGAGATTGATAGAAAAAAGCATTCCACAAGATCACTTCTACAATATGGTGACTATAGTTAATATAAATCTATTATTTTCCTTACAAATGGCTGAAACAGTAAGTAAAAAATGTGCTTACCACAAAACTGTTAAGCATGTGAGATAAGCTAAATAGTAATTATCTCCATTTAGGCATGTCATGATATATACAGATTTTAAAAAAATATCATACAAAGCAAATGCAAATAGTTTGTAGTCATCAGTTCATAAAAATGGAATCCAAAGGTACTCTGTGCAGCTGTACTACCTAATTCACATGAATTATCCCAAATGAATGAAGCTGACTAATGAGAACCTATGAAAGCAAAGGTAGAAAGAAGAAAGATCTTTTACTTGTAGAGTCCAAACCAGTTAAAAGCAAACTGTTAACTGAAATTATATAGAAGACCTCCATCCTTCATCTCTCTTCTCTTAGCAGCTGTAAAGATAGACAGACAGCCAGTTTGAAAAGAAAGAGCCAGTGAGAGCAAGGGGGAGGTACTGGCCCAGGCGAGTCTTAGAAACAAACTGTACCCATACAAATATCCTCCTGTAAATGTACCTTTAAAACACATTGGAAGAAAAGATAAAAGGTGTTCGATAGCTTGGGGAGAATCCAAAAGCATGAAGTACAACTGTTACTGGAAGTCATTGCCTGGGTGTTTCCAGGTTCTTGGAAACTTATTTAAGGAATTGGAAAAGGCACACATAAGAATTAAAGCAGCCAGAAACTTTATCACGAGCAAAATTTTAGTAGAAGCTTGAAAACACTGCCAGCATGGGCAGCAGGCCACCTGTGTGAGGAAGCACTCAAGAACTCCAGTCATTTCCCAGAGAGTGGAATCCATAAGTAGCGATCAGCTGCTGTTGCAGTCAGCTTCATGTTTCAGGAGAAAAGCGTTTCTTTTGGCTTACAGACTTAAGGGGAAGCTTCATGATGGCAGGGAACATGGTGGCATGATAGATGGTGGACATCACTGTCTGGCCAACATCAAGGAGACAACAGCAGCAGGAGAGTGTGACAAATACTGGTAAGGGGAAAATGGCTAAAACACCCATAAGCCCAAACCTGATAATTCTTTTAATACAAATAGTACAATTTTTGAGGCTCCGATTCTCAAATTGCCACCATCTGGGGACCTAGCATTCAGAGCACATAAATTTATAGGGGACACCTGAATCAAAGTATCACAGCTGCTAAGAGGCATAGTTTAGGTGGATTTCTACTTTGACTGACAGCCTCAGTTTTATGATCTTTTTCTACCTTTTATGGCCTTTCCCATGACCTACCTGATTTTCATCACATGCACACCCAATTATGCACAGGCATATGATGGCAAATAGGATTCTCCCTAAAAGTCACTCAGGTAACAGTTTGCCTGACTGTGTATCCACCCAGAACTAGTTATCCTTCTGTATTCCTAACTAGGATAAAAATATATGAATATATTTGAGTAAAAACCTGACCACAGAATGAACCAGGATTGGTGGTGCATGCCTTTAATCCCAGGCAGAAATAGGAGGATCACCGTGAGTTCAAGGCCACCCTGAGACTACAGAGTGAATTCCAGGTCAGTCTGAGCTAGAGTGAGACCTTACCTTGAAAAACAAAAACAAAAACAACAACAACAGGGCTGGAGAGATGGCGTAGCGGTTAAGCGCTTGCCTGTGAAGCCTAAGGACCCCGGTTCGAGGCTCGGTTCCCCAGGTCCCACGTTAGCCAGATGCACAAGGGGGCGCACACGTCTGGAGTTCGTTTGCAGAGGCTGGAAGCCCTGGCGCGCCCATTCTCTCTCTCTCCCTCTATCTGTCTTTCTCTCTGTGTCTGTCACTCTCAAATAAATAAATAAATAAATAAATAAATAAAAAGAAAAAAAGAAAATACGGACCACAGAATGCATGTTACCCTCTCTTGGGTTAGTTAACTTATTTCATTGTTTACAGTGGAGTATATATGTAGCTCAAGGAATTAGGGGTACCAGGTTAACAGCCAGTTTCTAGGTGCGTTACTAGGAAAATGATGAGTTTGCTGTCAAAGCCAAGCAGTATCCTAGGTTGCATCACCATTCACTAGGGTTTATGCCTCACAATGGCAACAGAGTATTAATTGCAGGAAATAAGGTGTCTTTATCAATGTGAGTAGGGAACTTGCTCACAAATGTTCATTGTAAAGGAGACCAGCTGGTTTTGCATCACTGTCTAGGCATATTAGCAACCAGAGCTATTGATAGACATTAATGGGTTGCACAGACCAAATAAAGATTTTCATATAGAACATTGTATTTGATAATATAAAGTTCACAGAATAAATGTTTGAAAACTATGAGTAAAATGGCTGTACACTCATGTCTTTGTTTTTTAATCTATTCTTCCTTGGAAATATCCTCTTTATAGGATTATGAGATTTAGGAAGTTATTGATCAATGTCTTACTAATATTTCATTATTTTATATTACATTTTAGAATAAGAACATTAGCTTTAAGATAAATTTATAAGTAATTATGGGGATTAACACTACAAAATACTGCTTTAAAATGGTGAAAATTAGGGAGTTCAATTAAATATCATATCCTCTTATTCAGTGAGTTTTGAGGTACCAATGTGCTGTTCTATTTTGTTACATAACATACAGCTAGAATGGGTAGTTATTCAGTATTTTCAGAGTATATAATCCTAGGTTCTTTCATACTGCTTGAAATAGTAAGATTCCCATTCTTCCTTCTACTTCCTTTATTTGTATATGGCTTCTAGCCAACCATCAGACTTTCACCTGACTTTAATTCTGGATCCTACCAAGGTCGCCTGACAAATAGTACTTCCATTCCAGTGGTGAAAAAGCAAGGGGTGATGGTCATTCCAAGTATATTAAATGATATGGGTCACTTGGCAGAGCATGGACTTTAATACTGTTTATGTGATTCTCAATGACAGTAAAATTCAGTTGGCACAAAGTAACAAAGTAGTTCTATATATAGATGGTACTCAATTATGTGTGTGTGTGTGTGTGTGTGTGTGTGTGTGTGTATGTATATATAATGATATATCTTATATATTAGTTAGGTACACAGTGTGTATATAGCCATGTTGGTACCATCATTAGCCTCCTCCCTGCCCTCCCCCTCTGCAAGGACCCTCCTCCTTGACGAATGTGAGTCATGCATTGTGGGGTTAGCTATCAGTTATGGGTAAGAGGCAATGTGGCTATAACAATCTTTCCACCCTCCCCTTTTTGCAAATTTCCCTGAGCCATGTTGTGTTCATTTTATGTCTACTTCAGTGATGAGGTCTTGAGAGCCTCAGTGTCTGTGGATATCTGGTTTGGTATGAGTTGAGTGTTCTCTGCAAAATGAAACTTGATCCACACATCTCACCATGCATAACAATCAAGTCCAAATGGATCAAAGACCACAATATTAGACTGGAAACTCAGCCACTACTGAAAGAAAAAAAAAAATAGGTGGAATTTTCCATGATATAGGAAAGGGAAAAGACTTTCTGAACAAAACCCTAGTAGCTCAGGAACTTAAACAATCACTCAACCATTGGGATCTCAGGAAGCTGAAAAGTTTTTTCACAGACAAATATACAGTAAGAAGAGCCAATAGATTATCAACAGAATGGGACAAAATTTTTGCTGGCTATACAATTGACAGAGGCTTAATTTTTAGAATCTACAAAGAACTCAAAAACCTGGACAAAAAAAATTCACACCACCCACTCACAAAATGCTACAAAGAACTGGACAAAAAGTTCTCAGAAGAAGAAATAAAAATGGCAAATACACACACAATTCCATTTTTAATGGCTTTACTGTATAAAAATAGAGTTCAAAGTCATATAGCCTAGTTACTTAGAATCTTAGTAATTATATTGTTTTCAATAAGTTATTAGATAACCTTGAAAATAAAGAAACAAATATAATTAAAGTGACTTTTTTGGGACAAGGTGCTGCTATGATGTCCAGGATGACTCCCCACTAAAAGTCCCCTGACCCCGTACTCCTGAGTGCTTGGATTATAGGCATCAGCCACTACACCTCTATTTAAAAAATGATTTTTATTTCTTGATCTTGAACATGCATTTCGTGGAATTATTTGTAGAGGCACAAAGGGGAGTAATTAATCTGGCATTGAATGTGGACAATTGTGTTTCTACCATTTTCATGAGTTAATTAACTCATATGCTTTATTGTTATTGTAGTTTTTACTATTAACTATAGATGTTGTTGTCAAGTAATTATTCTATCTCATATATATTGTCCATTACCCCCCATGTTGCCACAACAAAAAGAGTGTTTTTGTTGCTTGACAAATAATTGCTATTTTTATAGTCATATGCAATTCGTCTCTCTCTTGGAAAAGGCATGGTCCAATGGCATCATTTATACTCCATATATTTGCAACCTTAGAAGGGGACAGTATGGATGTCTTGTTCCTAAACTGTTCTTGACCTAGTTATTAAGTGACGAGGGATACAAAGAATGATAACACTAATCCTTCTAGAATATCTGATCATTCTCTGTAAAGGATACAATTATCAGGTTGTTGCAATTTCATATTACTTTGCTAAGGGGACACACAAAATAGGGTTTAATGGGATGGACTGTTTTCAGAGAATTTGGTGAATGCTTGAGGAGTGGGATCATAAATTGAACTTTGAGAAATGAACGGAAATTCTCTTTATCTTCTCTGCCCCTCACTGGCCAATCTTTTCCATTTGTACTTCCCTCTAGTATATTTTACTCTCTGCTACTATCTTCCTCTCACCTTGTCTCCCATCCTCCAGTCCCTCTTTTCCCTTGTCTTTAAGTGCAGATGGATGGTAATGCATGTGTATGTGAGGAACAGGAAAGGTGTAAGGTAGCTAGCTCAAATTGCTGCAAAACAAGGGGAAGAAAGACTGGGAAGAGCTACAGGATGGCAGGAGAGCTGTGGAACAGACTCTTCTGGACACAACATGGCCATCACATTGATGAGCCAACATTAGTCATGGCTTTCTGCACAGGATTGAGTCCATGAATATTTCATCATGGACAGGGGAGGGATTCATGAAATCCTAGTACTCCCATAGTGGGTATTGGCAGTTAAAGTTTGCTGGGGTTGGGGGAGTGATTTTCTTCAGTAGTATAGCACTGCTATGTTGTCCATTTCCAGTAAACCACACCCTGCCCATGTTCATGTAAGCAACTCTGGTTAAGTATAATGGGTCACCCAAGGGGGAGAAATGCATGAAAATAGAAAGTGAAATAGTTGTCAAGTAGGAAGGTTGAATTGGAGGGGAATGGAGATGAGAGAGTATTGGGGGTGAATTATGATCTAAATACATGCATGAAATGGTCAAAAGAAAAATTATAAAAACAGGAGTATAGACCAATGGAATAGACTGGAGGATCCAGACTTTGGGTCAAGCAACTATAGCTACTTGATATTTGACATAGGCCCGAACAATATAGGCTGGAAAAAAGACAGCATCTGTTTACGAAAGGAAAATGAACGCTACAGACTCCTTAAACAGAAACAGAGTGGATTCACACAGCCCTCTGTATGTAATATATACATACATCTAGACAAGCCTTTCTAGTTTGTAAATTAGAAGAGAATTACTGATGTTGAAAATGAAAGATATGGCCACACACTATGAGTTTTTGAAGAACATGATTGGAACCATGTGTTTATTTTTGTTCTTCCTTACCTTTTGGCTAACATGTCTTTAAAAATACTTCACATAAGCAGAAACTTAATTGCACTAAACAGAAAAAGAAATGTAATTTTCAAGATAAAGAAACAGAAAAAGGGAAGAACTGACTCTCATGAATGGTTTAGGCACAAACACAGTTATTTCTCCTCAGTTAATTGTTCATTAGACATACCCTCATAGACCTGCCCAGTGTCTTAATTAATTCCTGACCTAACCAGGTTGACAATAGGAATTAACAGCGACACCATCCACTCTGTACATATTCTCTAGAATCCATTTATAGTAAAAGATTGACTATGAAAAGAATGATCAATTACTCTCTGTGATTGGGCAGACTTTTAAAGGCTTGCCAAGCTTCATTCTTTCTAGCAACAAATAGAGAAACAATTCTTCAAGTGATCAAAACCAAACTGAATTGAGTTTTATAGTTTTACATATGTAAAAGTTATTTTTCAACGTTTTTTTGTGGAACATTACATTTCCTTATGTGTAAGTTGAATGACTTCAAATTTATCCTTAAGGCATCTTTTCCTCAGCCATGACATAGAGTCATGTAAAATAAAAAAATAGTTAATAGGAATTTACTACAGGGTACACACCAGATTTTCTTCCAGGTGCTTAGGATAAATTAATGGGTTTAATTATCCTAACAAATTTATGGTTTAAATTTAATTACTGTATCTCTTTTAAATATGGGGGTACTAAAAATAAGGACACTATGAATTATTTGGTTAATGAAGTTTGCAGCTCGTGCATGGCCCATGGTAGGCAGCTGACACATGGTTACAAACGCTGTTATTTTCTTATTCATGCTTTAATCTGTATTCTGCAAAGACGTTTTCAAAGATCCAGGAAAGCCAGTGGTCTGAATTCTAATATGACTTTGAATATGAGGGAACACCTTATTGCTGCGCCAGGATGAAGACAGCAAGGCCTACAGAGAACATTCGTTTACTCCCCATCTGGCTCTATTCCAGCGTCTATGGACAGCATGGGGTTCGTCCACACTGCAGAGAGCCACCTGTTCTATGCTATTAATCTTATCCAGAAGACATCCACACAGAGACATCCAGAAGTAATTTTTTTTTTCAGCAAACTAGGCACTTTTTTGTCAAGCCAATAAAATCAATCATCATAATGCTGCTGCTTTAGCTCAATGGGAGAGACTTAGCTAGCACATTCTAGACCCTGAGTTTTATTCTCACCGCTAAAAATATGAGTACACAAAACAAATTAAATAAAAAATATCCATCACTATTCAATAAAGTAATTTCAAAGGAGGAAATTACTGGCAAAACCCTTTAAAAATAAACCATAATCTAAAAGTTATGCCTTAAAAAGCGCACTGTTATGTATGTGTGTATGTGTGTGTGTGTGTGTGTGTGTGTGTGTGTGTGTGTGTGTGTGTGTTATATGTTTGTCTGTGTGCTGGTATAGGTGTCCTTGTACATGCGTTTATAATCAGAGGTTCACATTTATTGTCTTCCTCAAGACCAGTCATTATTTACTCATTATTTACTTAGACAGAGTCTCTTGAACCCAAAATTTCCTAATTCAGCTAGTCTAGCTAGCTCGTCCCAGGTGTGCCTTGTCTCTGCCTTCCCGGGGCTAGGACTACAGATACATGCATTTCTGTGGATTCTGGGGATCTGAATTTTGTCCTTCTTTATACTTGAATGGAAAGCAGTTTGTCTACTGAACAATTTCTCCAGCCCAAGTAAAATTACTTTTAATTCAGCCCAATTACCAAATCTACTCTGTGAACTTCCAAAATTGATTTTTATAGAATAATGTTATTAATAATGAAAGTCTTAACACTCACTAAACCCTTCAGTACATTCTTTTTATGTGGTAACTGATTATACCAGAATTATTTATGCATCAGAAAACTGAATTTAATTTTGTATTCTTTCGATCTAGGAATGTGTTCTCCCCACCCCCCTCACTTCCTTGAATAGTGTTAACTTATTATCAATTCATTATTTGTGTTACCTTAAACAGTTATAAAAATATATTCCAAGTATACACAAGTGAATGCAGAAAAACTAATAATTAAAATGTTTCTGTTCCCGTTTTGTACATTAGGACACATAAAACCTTATAGAAATTTCCTTTCATGGTAATGTTAATGGATATACATGTTGAATGAAAATGAGTATAAAATATAACTATCTCAATTATGACTTGGGAAAGTCATTGAAATTACTTGTGCAAAGATATAAAATCTAGAAATATGGCAAATCAACAAAGTGATTGCCAAAGAAAACCGAACAGTCTCCAAACATAAAAGATTAGAGGGCCCTAAGAGCAGTCAAAAATGAGATGTAATTAATATGCTTAAAATAATCTTGCCACCAGAAAATATAGCAATCTTCTTCCTACTTTTGTTTTTGTTTTTTTGAGGTAGGGTTTCACTCAAGTCCAGGCTGACCTGGAATTCACTAGGTAGTCTCAGGATAGCCTCAAACTCATGGCAATCCTCCTCCCTCTGCCTTCTGAGCACTGAGATTAAAGGCATGCACCACCACACCCAGCCCTACATAATTTTTATATGGACAACTTGTTTGATTGCCAGTGAAGAGCTGGGGTAGTACTTTTTTTTATCTAGTCTGTTCAATACCTTTCTACATGTAACCTTTTTGTCATCATTAAGACAGCAGAAAGCAAAGGAGATGCTGTCAATGTTAACATGTAGATGGCAGACTCATTAAATTACCTAAGAGAGGTGAAGAGTACTGTTTCACTCACAACTTTGACCTATAGATGACATTTCTTCATTAAATTCAGTACAACTTTCCAATTTTTTAAAAAAGTCTTCATCTATTTTCTATTTTTGTTGCCTCTTTTAGCATATCTTTGGAAATTAGCCATCTAAATGGATACATTGTGAAAACTAATGTGTTTTGTGTAAACTTCACTCTATAAACACATGCAACTAGAAGAGATGGAATAATTTGTAGGCTTCAAAACCACTTTATACTAAAGTGTACATTACTTATGGGTAATGTGCATTTTATCAAATAATTAATATTTAAATATCTTTAATTATAGGTCTTAGCCAAGTAGTTAAAGTTCTAATTATGATGCTAAGGATCACATTTGGAACACACATGTTCACAAAACTCCAGAACCCCAGCATTTATTGTCGGTATGCTTCATCTTATGAACAGTGCAAATGTTGCAATTAAATGTTTTGAGTGCAAGTCTTTCAGCTAGGTACTCATATCAAATGGCATAAAAATTAAATCATAAAAATGAGACAATCATATATTTTGCTTTTCTTGTCCATTTTGTTTACATCTTCTAGAGACATTACTAATTAATTAACTTATTTATTTGAGAGTGACAGAGAGGCAATGTCTGGAGGCCGTGGCACACCTAATCTCTCTCTATATATATTTGCTTTTTTTCTTTCTCTTAAATGAATAAAAATAATAAAATAATTTTAAAAACTCATGAGCAAAACACATCTTATTTGATAATCTTATCATATTTATACATACCTCTAAACACAGTTGGTTTTTCACAGATGTTGGAGAGATATGTTGAATACCTGCATTATGGTGATAGAAAGTTGTTATCATGACCTCTCTCTCTCTCTCTATCTCTTATATACCATATATATATATATATATATATATATATATATATATATATACACACACACACACATATATATATATATGCATATACATACATTTGGAAGTGATGATGCCATGAATCATTTTCTACACTGGTAGCATATGTGCATTTGAATATAAATGCATTTAGCCAAATTCATCAAGGAGTTTGTGATGAGTGTGTTCATTCTCTTGTATATCAATCATCCCTCAATAAAGTTAAAAACACTACAAGAAAGTTAGGATAACAATAATATATTTTAAGGTATTGCTCATATTTTCTATTTTCTTAATATGAAATAATAAAATTTGGATTAAATTCATCATTTCTGTTTTATAATCCTGGGGAAATAAAAAAAATCAACTGTACTCTAATATTTGATATATAGTTTTGAAAATGAATAAAACATTTTTATATAAATTGTATTATTAAATATATATTTTTATCAATTATATAACTAACACATCTTTTAGTGAAAATTGAGAGAGAGGTATTTATGATCATGAGAGAGAATAACGAACTCTGTTTAGGAATTTATTTATGAATTTTTTGTGAATTACATGTTTATTCAATGGGCATCCATTACTGTGCTGGATTTTAGGAATACAGAGAAAATAACTATGTTAATATTGCTATGCTCAGTTGATTAGAAGCAGTAATCTATACTTTCTCTTCTAACTTTTACTCTTTAATTATAAATATGCATTCTAATTCAAAATATTCATATTTAAGATCCCAGTATTATAAGAGTTTTATAAACCAACAAATTTTAATTAACCTAAATATCATCTGCAGGAAATCATAACTATTACCTTAGGCATTCATTTATGAAGAGAGGCAGACTGCAAGTAACCTGATCTGGGCGGAGAGTAGGGATGAGAAAGCATAGATTTGAAAGTCACTGCCCCAGGTAGATGCCTCTTTACCTCTCTCTCTCTCTCTATTCTGCCTTCAAATAAAATACATGCATTTTATACACACACACACACACACACACACACACACACACATATATATATAATACATATATATATAACTATATATATATAATACATATATATAAGTATATATATGTGTATATATGTAAAACCACACACACACACACACACACACACACACACACACACACACACACACACACATATATATATATATATATATATATATATATATATATATATATATATATTTAACACCTAAGTTATGCTAGGGCCTAAGAGCAAGAAATATGAATTTAGTCTGCCCCAGCCCCAGGGTGAGAGATAGCCCTGGAAGACAGTCATGTAGGGCGAGAGCCATGATGTTGGCAGGCTGAGAAGTTCCGGCTAAAGGAGGGTTTTCTCGGGCATGGGAGTACATAACCCATCCTTGGTGGCTAGTAAGGAACCTTATTTACTTAAGGGACCTGAACTACTGACGAAGCAAAGAAACTGATAGACCTGAGCAGGTGGATTAACTTCTGGAGACACCTGCTTCCGATTTTCTGCTTTAGAGCCTGATAACCTAAAATTGAATCCCAACTCTCTACCCCTCGTCAAGTCATCAGTACTCCGCAGTTCCAGAAAGCATGAAGACAGGTCCTCAGACTGTATCGATCTCAGGTTGTTTTTCAGTCTCCTAATGCAACTTGGACACAGTCCATAGCTAGAATATTAGACAACCTGGGAAAGTGATATGGGGAGCCTCCAGAGTGTGAGAGGAAAATAAGATACCCAAACCAAACTGGAAGACATATCCAAGCTAACATAAGAACAAATCATGTCACAGAAACATCACCTATACACTTGAACTAGCAGCAGTAAGAATGCCAGATATATAACACACAAATGAAGGAATTCTATAGTCAAACATCAATAGAGAAAGCAAAGCCTGACTGGAAGGATCAAGAACTTCTGAATATGATCAAGAGACTAAAATGGAGACTAAAAATCTTCAGGATATAAGACAGAGATGAGATTAAAATTTAAAGACACAGAGAGCCAATACAATGGAATAATAGCAAAGAATCTGCCCAATACACAGAAAGAAATAAGCAGTAAACATCCATACACAAGAGACATTAAGAATTCCAATAGATATGATGAAAGAATAACATCCCATGACATAGTCAGTGTGTCAAAAATACAAAGTTAAGATGCAGTATATAACTGCAAGGAAAACAAAAATACCAACTCATTTAAAAAAGCAAACATGTCACAAAAATATCAAATCCCTCACCAGACATGAAATCCAAAAACAGAATGAAAAAAAAATATGTCAAGCCCTGAAGGTAAATAACTACCAACCAAGGTTGCTATAGCCAGTAAATATATTTTTTGACTGATGGAGGAATAAGGACATTTCAAGACATACAATTCACAGCCAACAAGTTAGCACTATAAAAAAAAAAAATTCTTAAGGGAATATTATCCATAGAGTAAGAAAGACAGCCTCAACCATGACAGCATTGGATTGAGTATATTACCTAAGAGGAATAACTGAACAAAGGAGAGTTAGGAAGAAATTCATCATGCCCAATGCAGGAAACAACAACAACAACAAAAAAAAAAACCTTACAAGACTCATACTGTGGAAAGAGGAACAAACAGTAAACCAAAAAACAGCTAACAAACAAACAACAAAAAACAAATTACGTTCTTGTAAATAAACAATAAGTGGCTTCATTTTATCAACAAAAAGACACACAGACTGGGCTAGAGAGTTGGCTTAGCAGTTAAGGTGTTTGCCTGCAAAGCCAAAGGACCCAGATTTGACCCCCGATGCACAAGGGGGCGCGTGCATCTGGAGTTCATTTTCGGTGGCTAGAGGCCCTGACATGCCCATTCTCTCTCTTGCTCTCTACTTGCTTATTTCTATATCTCTCTGTTTCTCTCTCCCTCTCTCAAATAAATAAATAAATAATACAATTAAATTTTTAAAAAGACAGAGACTGACTGGATTAAAATTAAGATTAACCTGTTAACTCCAAGAAATACCACTTCCTGGCAAAGACACCAATGGACTGAGGGTTATAGGATAGAAGTCAACCTAACAAGAAAATCTAAGCTGAAAATTAACTGTACTGATAAAGTAGACTTAAAAAAAGGCTTCAAATAAAGAAAGCCATTACATACTATTAAAAGAAACAACTATTCAAGATGAATACAATCATTGTAAATACACATGCACCAAATTATAGGGTTCTTAAAATCATAAAACAAGCACTAGCATACAGGAAAGGTCAGATAACCCATATTAAAATGTATTGTTGTGAACTTTTTATTTTGGGGATAAAGCACCCAAACAAAAACAGCTGATAAGAGGAAATTTTTCATTTTTGTTTAAAGTGTCAAGATGAAGCTTCTTTTTAAAATTTATTTATTTATTTATTTGAGCAAGAGAAAGAAGGGAGAGAATGAGAACAGGCACCAGGGCCTCCAGCTACTGCAGATGAACTCCAGACACATGTGCCCCCTTGTACATCTGGTTTACATGGGTTCTGGAGATTCAAACAGGGATCCTTTGCCTTTGCAGAGAAGTGCCTTAACCACAAAGCCATCTCTCCAGCCTATGAGGAAACTTCTTGATTTTAGGATGGGCTATACATCATTTCTGCAACAGCTATTGGACAACAGCAGCTGGACAGTGAGCCAAATTCTCGAAAGGGGTGTGGGGCTATCACACTCCTAAACCAGCCCCCAACAACATACCACCTCCTTCAAGGCCCCACATCCCAAAATGTCTCCAGGTGGGTTCCAAGCATTCAGAAGACAAGTTTTTGGGCGACATCTCATTCAAACCACATTTCAATACCACATTCACTTAATTTTATTTAGGTTATCCAAAATAAAAACAAGTAAATAAATAAATAAGACATCAGAGTTAAACTACACTCCAACTGAAATTAACATGTATTTACACAATGGTCCTGTTCCATTCAGTGTACCTAAAAAATACTTCTTCTCAGTATGCCAAGGAAAATTCTCAAAAATGGAACATATTATAGGTCATAAAGCAAACCTTAATATACACAAAGAGACTGAAATGATTACTTACATCTTATGATAAAGAAATGAAACTAGAAATCAGTATAAAAGTAGCCAAAAAGTATTTGGAGACTGGACTCATATAAAGTGTAGGCCAGTAAAGAAATTGATAAATTTAAAATTTTATAGGAACTTGAAAGAAAGCTCATCTGTGAAAGGTGCTTGTTGCCAATGCCTGCCATCCTGGGTTTGATTCCCCAGTGCTCATATAAAGCCAGATGAATGAAGTGGCACTTATATCAAGAATTTGCAGTGAAAAGATGCCCTGGCATGTCCATTCACCCATTCTCTCTCTACTCTGCAAATAAATTAATAAAAATTTGTAGAAGCAAATGGCACAACTTCCCACAACTTTTGGATATATCTCAGGAAGTTATGACAGGAAATTTTATAACTATTAATGATTATTTATGTAAACACACAATATGCTCATCATACATGCATATTTAAAAAAAAAAACTGGGAATAAACCTGAGGACATGAAACATTTGTATAATGAAAACGTTCAAATTGCTGCAGAGAATGAAGAAGATCAAAGAAGACATCCACAAAAAGAAAATAAAAAGCCAGGTGTGATGGCATACGCCTTTAATCTCAGCACTCGGGAGACAGAGGTAGCAGGATCACCTTGAGTTTGAGGCCACCCTGGGGGTACATAGTGAATTCCAGGTCAGCCTGGGCTAGTGTGAGACCCTACCTTGAAAAATCTTGTGTTCACGCGCACGTGCACACACACACACACACACACACACACACACACACACACACACACAGAGTGAGAGAGAGAGAGAGAGAGAGAGAGAGAGAGAGAGAGAAGGGAAGATAGAAAGATTACCCATGCTTAGATTGGCAGAATTCATTTTATAGAAATGGCTATCTTACTGAAAATAAACCATGGGTCTATGCAATTTCTATCATAATACCAAAGAAATTATTCAGAGGCCTAGAAAAACAATGCTAAAGTTCAGATGCAGGAATAAAAATATCCCCCCAAACCCAAAGTAACCTTAAACAGAACGAGTGATGCTAGAGGTATGCCTGAAAATATATATAGACCCATAGGTGGAAAAAGAAAACATTATTTGACATACACAAAAAGAGACCAATGGAATATAGTGCGGAATTTACATGGGTAAGACACCTAACTTTGGGCACAGATGGAACAAATATGGCATCTTCAATAAATGGTTCTGAGAAAACTGAAGATGGCTCACTAGGCAAAGTATTTGTCATGCAAGCATGAAGTCCTCAGTTTGGATCCCCAGTATTCATACAAGGCTGGACTCAGTAGCAAGTGTTGGTAATCCTAGTGCTGCTAAAGAGAAACAGAAGGGAGAGATGGAATCATCCAGCTGGCTTGGCATCCACAGTGGTAACAAGAGACCTTGCCTCAAAAAAAAAAAAAAAAAAAAAATGGCGGCGGGGCCGCGGGGGGGGGGGGAGGGGGGAGTCAAAAACTGACACATGAGGTTGTCCTCCTATCTTCACATGTGCAAGGTGACACATGCACACCCACATTCATGTACACATAGGCAAGTATATATACACCTAAAGGCACATGTGTGTGCATGTGTATACACACACACAATCAAAAAATTATGCTATCCCAAGATAGTAAATCTAATCACATTTTATATGACAGTAGTGTACAAGTCTTTGAAGATAAATTGTATGAATAATTTCTTCTGAAAAGAATTTGTCTCTCCTGGATCTGTGGTTCTATTTGCAAGTAATGCATCCAAACACCAGCAATCTATCTCTGTCCTCTAAGTTTACTAAATACAGCAGTGATCTGAAACAGGGCCACTGCAGCTGTTTCAGATGCACATAATTGATTATTAATTGGCATGCCGTTTGCAGGGGTTTCTTTTCACACCATTAGTGTCTCTTCTTGTTAGTTTTGAATGGTAATGCTTTCAGATTTGACCCATTCCCGTGTCCTTTCTCTGACCCATTCTCTTTCCCTAATTTGTTTAGTTTGACTTGACAACCCTTGTTTCTGAGGATGAATTAGATGTTTCTCTCTTCATATTTATTTCCCTTTGGCAGTAAACATTAGTTACAACTTGCTATATTTCACACCCTAAAGTCGTAATATCATCCATAAATTTTCACCAATGTTAGGCACTGGTTATTATCAATCACCAAGGAGTAATTGATGCTGATTGAATCAAATAAATGTGAGGTTTTTAAAACCATGACCTTGTCAATCAACCTGGTGACAAGAAATTTATTAGAACTGTAGGAACAGAGGGCAAGGAAGGTTGCTTTCCATTAATTTAGGGAATAAAATAAAAACAGGTTTTGTCTTTGAAACCCATTCCCTTTATAACATGGGGAAGTCTAGAGCTATATGATTTAAACAAAAAATGATAACTAATTTCTTTTTTGTGGATTTCTGGGTTAAATGAAGGCTTCTGGTCCATTTATCTTTATAAAAGAGTTGTTCAACATTTTATTTTGTAAATATGCTATATCAGTACAAGGACCAGATAAGGTAAATGAGCTCAAGTTGTCAGAGCTCTTTCCCAACTCACTGCTTATTCTCCTTCCAATAAACTGTATTTTTTTTTCTTTAATACAAAACCTGATCAAATTTGCTAAAAGATCAAAATTAAATTTGTTGCAAATGTTTTAAGGTGAAAATCAAGACTGCCTCAATATATACTGGTGGGGGCTAAATCCAAATATGGGGAGTAAAATGTCCATCACTAGTGATAAGACAGCTAGAAGTCCATGGTTTGATAGCCCCTGCTTTACAATGAACTTGACATGAAGTCAGAGATCTTTTAGAGTGTGTGCAATCGGAAGATTATGATGTAATGGTTTTAGTAATGAGTTGTTTTATTTTAACATTCTGGTGTGTGTACATATGTGTGTGTAATGTAGTGTGCACATATGCATGTTCCTAGGTGTGAGTCTGGGTACGCACATGGCATAACATGCCTGTGAGTCACGGAGTTCAGATATTTGGGAGTTGGTCCTCACTTCCCTGCCAAGTGGAGGCAAATGTCTCATTCTCGCTGCCATTCACTGTTACCTGTGCTTGGGTAGCTGGAGCTTGAGCTCCTGGAAAATTCTGTCTCCAATTCCTGTCTTGCCATCGCTGCACTGGGATTAGAGAAGCCGTCCACAGCTTCTGGCATTACGTAGGGTCTGGGGATCCAAACTCAGGCACTCATGCTTTCACAGCAAGCATTTTGTCTGCTCAGCTGTGTTCACAATCCCCAGTAATGAGTTTTTATAGGTCTAATATATGAGAAATTTTCACAGACTGAGTCCATGTGATGTAAGGAACTCAGCAACTATAGTAAGGAAAGAAAAAAAAAATGTTCTTTTTCATTCATTTGCCAGCCTCAGGCAAATTTCCTTCTGCTTTGTTTTATTAATTGACTATATCCCACATACTGAAAGCAATGCATCACTTTTAAATTTTATCTTTTTGTATGGCATCATTTCCAATTTTACCACTTTGTACTAACAAACAGGCCATTAATGAAGTTGTCATTGTGCCAAGGATATCAATCCACAGGATGGGGTTAACTTTTAAAATAGTTGTCTCGAACACTTTATAATAGTATCAGTCTATAGAAGGTCTACTGTGGCAGATTATGTCAGAGTATATTTGTGTCTTATTTTCAGTTCACAATTGGCACCTATGCAAGGATTGTCCCATTGAAATATTTGTCAACAGATTGAGAAACTGAGGTACAACAAATTTAATAAATAATAAAGTTCAAAAATTGGGGAGATGATACTATTAAGTATCCTCCCTTCCTTTCTGTTCCATTTATATCTCCTTTATAACTTACTGGACTCTGCTACTGAGTTTTTTCCTTCTCACACAGAAGGCCGATTATCTGTAGCTAGGATCCACATATGAGGGAGAGCATGCAGCACTTGGATTTGACTGGAGTAGTGAGTAACATCTCGGTCACACCTTCCAAGGCTCAGGGTCTAATGTGGAAGAGGTGGTGGAAAGAATGTAAGAGTCAAAGGAAGGTTAGGACTCTGTACAACGTGCTCCCTCCAGACATAAAATGGCCTGGATATCCATGACCTCATAGTGCCTGACACTACCTACACAAGACCATCATAAGAGGAGTAAAAGACCATGACATCAAAATAAAAGAGAGACTGATTGAGATGGGGGATGTGATGGAGAATGGAATTTCAAAGGGGAAAGTGGGGGCGGGAGGGAATTACCATGGGGTACTTTTTATAATCATGGAAAATGTTAATAAAAATTGAGAAAAATAAATAAAAAAAGAAAGAAAAAAGAAAAAAAGACTGGGTAGATGATTCTATGGGTAAAATGCTTGCTGCACAAGCATGAGGGCCTGAGTTCAGATCCCCAGCTCCCCTGTAAAGCTGGATGTGTTGGGAAGCACCAGGAACTGAGTTCAGATCCCCAGCTCCCCTGTAAAGCTGGATGTGGTGGGAAGCACCAGGAATTCCTGAAGCTCACTGGCTTGTCTTGCCAAATCAGTGTGCTATTGGTTCAGCAAGAGATCCTGTCCCAAAAAGTAAGGGGGGGGGGATCAACTGCAGAAGACCACAGACATCAACATAACACACACACACATACATACACATGCACCACATATACACACCACGTACTGTACACACATACAAATGCACACACAAAAACAAAAATACCAATGACAGCTGGTGAAATGGCTTAGAGGACCCATGTTCTACTCTGCAGTCTTACATAAGCCAGATGCACACATGCAAGGTCGTACATAAACACAAGGTGGCTCACACGTCTAGAGTTCAATTACAGTGGCTGAGGATAATGGAGCACCAATTCTCTCTCTCTCTCTCCTCCTCTGTCTCTCTCTCCCTCCTGCTCTTACTCTCTCCCATAAAAATGCCCTTCTGTTTGGCTTGCCTCAAAAAAAGAAAAAGAAAAAAAAAACAAATTAACAAAAAGACACTGTTCATGTGTCTGGATTCTGAATCTTACATTTTTAACCTCTTGACTATATAATTTATAGCTTTGAGAATATGGATGTGGGGACTTGGGACTTGCACGTCAGAGTCACCTGATAGCACTGTTTGGACTGAGGCAAAGTCATTGCAGTAGACACTGGGTTTCTACAGGTTTCTGTAGGTTGCATGTGTTACTTTTCCCATGCTGTCATCAAATACCCAGCAGGTAGCAGCTTGAAAGAGGAAGGGTTTATTTTGGCTCATCTTTCCAGCATTACAATCAATCATGGTGGGAAAGCATGGTGACAAGTAGGAGGAGACATCTGATCACATTCCACCAGCAGTCAAAAAGTAGAGAGAGTGAACAGGAAGAGGGGCTGGGCTATCAAAGCTCAAGGGCCACCCTGAGCAGTCCACTTCCTCCAGCTAGGCTCCACATCCTAAAGATCACAGAACCTTCCCAAACAGTGCTACCAGCTGGGGGCAAGTGTCCCAACACATTAACCTAAGTAGAGCATTTCTCTTTCTTATGCAAACCACAAAATCTGTATTTTGAGGCTAACGATGATTTCTTTCTTCCTGTGGCTTGAAATAGGGCTTAATTAAGTACATGAATGAAAAAACAAAAAAGATAGGAGTAATAATACCAACAAATTTTAAGTCATAGGAGGGCAATCAGAACAGCTGGGCAGTTAAAGGGCCCATACATCCATACTTGTTTGCACACATTTGCACCCCAATATACAAACACACATGCACACACACACCCACACACACACAATTGCAAAGCAGTAGGGGGATTCTCATTCAGAACACAGAAAGAAACAACACTAAAGATATTTAAGTATTAAGATGTTGGCCTGGAGTGATAGTTCAGTGGTTAAAGGTATTTGTTTGCAAAGCCTGATGGCCCGGATTCAATTCTCTAGTACCCACATAAAGCCAAATGCAAAGCGTCATATGTGTCTTCAGTTTGTTTGCAGCAACAAGAGGCCCTGCTCTGCCCATTCTCTCTTGCTCCTTCTCTATCTTTTTCTCTCTAATTGCAAATAAATAATAAAAAAAAAATTTTTTTTTAAAGTATAAGATCTTCTTCCCTCGTTTCCATAATGTGTTTCTCAACTTGTCACAGTGTCTGATTATGGTTGATGTTACCTCTAATATAATATTTCCACAAATAATTAAGTATTAATTAAATGCTTGGATTTTATCATGTGTACTCAAATTAGGCTATGGCAATTTTAAGTGAAAATGTGATCTTTTTTTTAATTAGATGTAGAATAACTGAATTTAAACAACCCACACTTCTGAACTTGAATGTGGATGAATGCACTTCTGTCTTGCAAGACCACTGGAAATGTCAGGCAAACTCTACCAGTTTGTTTTCCTTGTTGATCTGCCCTTTATCTGTCAGTGACTTTTACCTGGTCTTGATGTATGACACAGGACTTAGAAGGAGAAGAAGCTATGCATTGCCTTATATTTTCCTTCCTTTCAATGTGACATCATTTTCAGTGCAACTGGTTGGTTAATACAGGAAATAGGCCATATAAAACAAATACAACACAAGGCCTGAGGAATTTCTGACATCTTTTCATGTTTTTGTGGTACTGCAGTTGCAACCAAATACCCTATACATGCTAGCAAGTGTTTGAACAGGGACCTACGTCCTCAGATACCATGTTTATTTATTTATTTATTTATTTATTTTATTAATTAAAAGCTTTGTGGGCTGGAGAGATGTCTTAGTGGTTAAGCGCTTGCCTATGAAGCCTAAGGACCCATGGATTCCCCAGGACCCATATTAGCCAGATACAAAAGGTTTGAGCACACACATCTGGAGTTCTTTTGCAGTGGCTGGAGGCCCTGGAGCGCCCATTCTTTCTCTCTCTCTCTCCCTCCCTCTCCCTCTCCCTCTCTCTTTCCTCTTCTTCTCCTCCTCCTCCTTCTGCTTCTCTCTCCCTCTCTCCCTCTCCCCCTCCATCTCTCTTTCTCTGTCGCTCTCAAATAAAAAATAAAAAAATAATTAAAAAAAAAAAACATTTTGCATTTGGTACTGTCATTTCCCTCCTCCCTGCCCCCATTCTGCTGAGAGCCCTCCTCAGTGGGGCCGCTGGAACTCACCATGGGGATGTGGATTATGAGCTGTGAGAGCAGCAGTCACTGTGGGGGGTGGGCAATGCCTCTGGGTATTTCCTCCCACCCTGTAGCTCTTACAGTCTTTCAGTCCCCTCTTCTGCAAAATTCCCTAAGCCTGGAACAGGCTGTTAATGTTTACTTTAGTGTTGAGCTCAGCAGGTTCCAGATTTTTGCTTTCCTACCCTTTGAGTATCCTCAGTGTCTTTCTGTATCACCCTGGTGCAGGTTGTCTGACCTGCCAAGGAAGCAACACCCTTGCTCATTCTGCAAATTCCTCTGTGGTTTCACCTGAGCCCTAGCTGCTATGAGGATGAGTGATTCACCTCCTGCCTAAGAGTCAGCCACCTTTTCTTGTCTTTTGATAGGTTTTGGTTGTCCTTTGACTCTCATTGCATTTTGTGTGAGTTCTACATAGTTTAAAGGGGATACGTATTGTTAATTTAGAGAGATTTTGAGGGTTGCATTCTCTGTTTCGGCCAAATACAAGTGAAAGCTTCTCACTGGAATCCTATGGAGAATACTGTTTTCCATAGGATTGACTGGTTTCTCAGTTCCAGTTTATGTTCCTAAAAATGAGCAGATCTCTTAGCCATCTGGAGTTCATTTATCATAGCAATATGTGGCCCTGGTGTGCCCATACTCATTCTCTCTCTCTCTCTTCTCTCTCTCTCTCTTTCTTCTCTCTTTCTCATTAAAAACTAAATAAACATATTTTTGCAAATTATAATTAATTTAGCATCCATTTCTCTTAAATATGACCTATTTCTGAAACTAGAGTTTGGCTTTGTATGATGGTGCATACTTTTAATCTCAATAGTTGGGAGTCTAAGGAGAGGTTTAGAAGTTCAAGATCATCCTGGACTACATAAGAACCTATCTCAAGAAAACAAAAACAAGCCAACTCTAGATATGTTATGATATTATAAGCAGGAATATTGTTTCTTTGAGAGAAATACATTTTCTGAATTGAGATATTATACAATCAAAGTAACTTTAGAAGTAATCTGTTTATTTTATTGATTGAGTATACTTTACATTTTTTTTACAGTTGTAAACATAATTTCCCTGAGGCTTCTGAGGATTTCATTCTTTTATCTAAATTTGTAGGGAGTTTCCAACTTCCTACATATGTCCAGAGGCAGCAATTTTATTAGGTACCTCATAGGACAATAAGAATGATAAATGGTAAAGACATACATTGGAATAATAAATTGGCTGCTTATTAATGCACAGAATAAAAACACAGGCTGTCATCCAAGTAGTGATTAATTTTAGGCAGCAGAGGCAAATCTAATGGGATGAAAAATGACATTGATACAGGCTTTGTATCTTTCCCCCTGGCTTCTTTTCTATTTCTAGAGTTGACCAACAATGTGACCCTCATTGAAGGACCCATAATTCAGTAAGAAAATTGTAGTGTGCTAGTGACTTTTTAAATTCATTTTATTTGTTGACAATTTTATACATGTCTTGATCATGTTCTCCCACAATAAGTTACCTTTCCACATCCTACTCTGGCTGGACCCATTCTTTCTAACTATTCATACTTCACACTTTGATTTAAACAAAATCCCGTGTGTGTGTGTGTGTGTGTGTGTGTGTGTGTGTGTGTGTGTGTGTTCTACACATGAGTAAGCATGTCTACCTATCTTCTAGTACAAACAATGATTTTATTTGTGGATGTGGAATTTGGGGAGAGGAGATGACAGATAATGATACTAACCACACATGCTCGAATATCTGGGTTCTTTGTCTCTGCTGAATATTCAAGTTCCCCAACATAGGCACAGTGCTCAGAAAGTATCTGTAGCTATCAGCACTGCAATGCCAGGGAGCATGGAGAAAAGATAATCACTAACATTGTCAAAGTCTTTTGTCATTTATTCATTAACTCAGCCGGGTTTAATGGTGCATGCCTTTAATCTCAGCAAAGGCAGAGGTAGGAGGATTGCTAAGAATTCAAGGCCAGCCTGAGACTATAGTGAATTCCAGGTAAGCCTGGGCTAGAGCAAGTCCCTACATCGAAAAAATTCAAATAAAACAAAAGCCTCAGTATTCATCAGCTCATCTCTTTAACACTTCACCTTATTTTCTTTCATCAGCACCTTTTAGATTGTAATATTATACCTATTATCTAGATATCATCAATAAGTGCCATTTGTCGTTTTAATTCTTTAGTATCAGAAATTTTAGAAAAACAGTGAGTTTGCACTTGCTAATGTGAGTAAATGTGTTTCCTACCTCTGCTTAGGTAAGTAGATGTACTTACCTACATGTACTCCTGATCATGACATCTTAAAAAAAAAAAAAACAAAAAAAAAAACACAGCAACAACAAAACAACACACCCTCTTTCTAGATAGACAAATGATGAAACACTTCTCTTCAGCCCTGGTGTGGACAACCAGCTGCATGGCCAGGGCATAGGCTCAGGAATAAGAAAGGTGCTCTCCTCTAGTGGAATAATGCCCTGTGCAGGAATGGAGCACAATAAAAATTGACTTTCAGCCCTGTTTTGTTTCTGTTCCTGGGTTGTTTGGGTCAAAAACAAGTTATCCAATCTTCTAGAAGCCTAGCTACCTCTCCTTATGATGCATATATGTAAGTACAGTCTTCTCTCTGTCTTCAAATACCTGCATCCACTGACTACATCCAACGAGTAAAACAGACTTTTATTTAAGTTTCTGTACTGAACATGGGCATATTTTTGTTATCAGTGTCCACTAAACAATACAATGGAGCAAACATTTCTAAAGCATTTATGTTGAGTTAGATATTGTAAGGGAAAATATGTGTTTAAGGTATTGATATAATCCTGATTTACATAATAAGAAATTGAGGAATTCAATATATTGCTGGCCAGGGAAGATTTAAAAGTGAAAGTTTTAAGTTAACTTTGAAAAGTGATTAAGTTTTAACAGGACTTACATTTGCTTGCACTTTTTGCAGTTAAATATGTTAGACACTTTGGAAATAATTGAAATACACTAATATCCTTATGACAATGAATGCATCTAATTTTCAAAATTTTGTATATTAATCAGTAACACATGAAATATATAGACCTATTAGAGTACCCAAGGAAAAATAATCAGAAATTGTATCAAAAACTATTCATAAACCCGGCCTGGTTGTGCACGCCTTTAATCCCAGCACTTGGGAGGCAGTTAGGAGGATCACCATGAGTTCAAGGCCACCCTGAGTCTACATAGTGAATTCCAGGTCAGCTTGAGGCAGAGTGAAAACCTACCTCAAAAAACAAAGCAAACAATAAACAAACCAAAAATAACCAATTCATTATTGACTATCAGGTTTTGACTCATCAGTAGGGAAAAATTTTTGGTCTCTGAGCCATCTCCTACATATCAAGGTTTTAGTCTGGAAGCTTCTCTAGCATCCACTGCAATGTTTATAGCATATATAAGGATACTTCAGTTGTAATATTTATAAAATATAACCAATGGTACTTAGTCTACATCAAAAATTGGGCAGGCCTGGCATGGGTGTGCACACCTTTAGTCTCAGCACTTAGGAGGCAGAGGTAGGAGGATTGCTGTGAGTTCAAGGCCACCCTGAGACTATGTACTACAGAGAATTCCAAGTCAGCCTGGACTAGAGTGAGACCCTACCTCAAAAAGAAAAAAAAAAAATTGGGACAAATATTGGGATTTTCTCATATAAACGTGTAAACAATTTCAAGGATATCTTAGAAAGTTATGAGTTTCATATAAGAAAAGGAAACTAGAAAATACTCATGAATGAACTAGCTAGTTACGCCCTCTTCTATTCAAATTCTGAATTATTGTTTTTCTCTTATTACACCTCTGCGTATGTTGATAAATAAAATCATGCTACACATATAGCTGATAAATATATTATGGTTAGTTTACTATTTTGCTCAAAAGCATTTGATTTACAAATGAAAACAAGATGCTGATACTTCTTGAGCAGGGCAGTAGCGCCACACTGCCCAGGTTCTAAACCTACACATTTGGCTATTAGCCACAAGTGACCATTTATATTCTGATCACAATTAAATAAATTATGCATTTAGTTTCTCAGTTGCTCTAGCCAAATCTTAAGTACCCATAGTTATATATGGCTTATAGCTGCACCAGTTGGCCACTTCTACCACTGCAGAAAATTTTGAAAGTAATGTGTTTAGCACTTACAAATTCATTTGGAGTTAACTTTCATTTTACCATAGTTCTGCTAACATAAGAAAAGTCTTCTTCCTGAATTGACTGTGCTCAAACAAGTATAGAATGTTCATCACTATGAGCTTTATGGTTTCTCACAGGTGAAGGTAGCAAAATACAGCATCCATATCATCAAACTTTTGGGGATAGATTTAATTTATTATGGGAGTGTTGGGTATTGACTTTAGGTTCTTATGCTTGTACAGCAAGAGCTGTGATCTGCTGAGCCATCTCTCTAGCATATTGATCCTTTAACCATTTGATGAGGATTTATTTTCTATGATCACAATTGTTTATCAAAGTAGAATAATTACTATATTTCATTCAATATAAAATGGATCAATTGAAAGAAGCCAGATTATTTTCTATGTCAATAAGCACTTAAATTATAAAATCTGATATAAAAAATACTCAAAATGGGCCAGACGTGGTGGCACACACCTTTAATCCCAGCACTCAGGAGGCAGAGGTAGGAAGATTGCTGTGAGTTCGAGGCCAGTCTGAGACTACATAGTGAATTTCAGGTTAGCCTGAGCTAGAGTAAGACACTAACTTGAAAAACAAAACAAAACAAAAAAGTCAAAATGTTAAATATAAAAATTTCTCCTCTAGTTTTTGCAATATAGCAACATAAAATACAAATCTCTATGTTCCAAACCTATGTGACAAAGAAAAGTGAAGTTATTTAAATACAGAGAATCCTCTGTAATATCTTAATGGATTGAGAGGTTTCTTTGAAAGGTAGCTGGCTATACCTTGATGACACATAGCTCATCTTTTACTTTCTAACAAAGTATATTAAGGTACAATATAATTAGAAGAAAATTCATCTTGTATCATATACAATGCTACAGGTTTTAACATTGCATAGTCATGAAACATCCACTAAGATAAAAATAGAAAGATTGCACAATTTTGTGAAAATAACTCTTCATGTCACTTTTTAGTCAGATGTTTTTAATTTAATGCTGTGTGTGATATATATGTATATGAGGCTTTTCTGTACCATAGCTCATGGGTTGAGATCACAGGACAACTTTGCTGTGTTCATCTCCTTTTCCACATTGTTTGAGACAAAATTTTGCCCATTGTTTTGCCACTAGAAAGTCCAGTCTTAGCGTTCCCCTTCCACCTTCCATTGCTCTTGATGGTATGGGGTTAAAGATGTGTGTGTTACTTTATGTCTGAATTTATGTGGGTACTGGAGATTTGAACTCTTGTTGGCAGGCTTATTGAGGAAGCACTTTTTAGTACTGAGCCTTCTTTCCAGCCACTGTGTTCAATCATTCTCTTAATCCCATCTGTGACAACTGTAGACTTGTTATCTGTTTTACATTTTGTAGAATACCACAAGTGTGAGCTGTGGCACAAACACATAGATCATCACTCACACATACACATATGTTGCATAAATACATCACATAAATGAATTTGTTCATAATTGATATCATTAACATTGACTTTAGTTGTCATTGTTTGAAAACTTACAATATTCAAAGTTTGTAAACATTAAATGTTATTTCAATCTGTTTTTAATTGCATGTAGATCCTTTTGGGTTATTTCTAAGAAAAAAATATATAACTTAATGATTTGCTGTTTTTTCTTAAAATGAATGCAACATTGATTCATAAACTAATGATATTTTGCAATTATATAAATACATAGTTACACTCAATACATATTTGTGTTGTTAACTAAATTGACCTACAATTCAACACAAAACCTATGCAAAGTAAAATATTTTAAGTTCTTTTTTAAGATAGGGTCCTTTGTAGCTTGGCTAGCTTTGAACTCTCTATATAACCAAGATTGACTTTACATTAATACTACTGTCTCCATATGCTGAGTTCTGAGATTACAGGCCAGGTGCATGCTGCCGTGTTGGGTCTATGAAGTTCTGAGTAGAGAACGCAATGCTTTGAGAATTACCCAGGCACTCCCAACTGAGTCACACCCCAGACCGAAATCTTGCATTTCAAATTAAGGTTTAACTAAAAAATTACATTCATTAGCTTTGTTCATTCAAAAACTCATTCAGTTCTAATTAGGTTATTAGTACTTAGATTGTACTGAGCACTTAAACTGTGACTAGTGACACACGTTGAAACAATAAAATATACCAGGATGCATAAAATGTCATTAAAACATTTCTAACTTTATTTTTATGTCTTGGTGTGGTTTTCAGAAAAATCTGAATCATACATGCTACTAGAATTACTTTCTTCCTGTGTGTGTGTGTGTGTGTGTGTGTGTGTATTTGTAGGACTGCATGTGTATTTGCATATATGTGATCATATGTGTGAGCAAGTATGTGTGCATGTGCATGTGGAGGCCCCAGACAGACATCAGGCTTCTCCCTCAATTACTCTTCCCTTTTTATCTATCATCTATCTATAGCTATCCATCACTAATGTATCTAACACCTATCTACCTATCATATATCTATTTATTTTTTTTATCCATATATGTAACTTACTTAGGGACAGGGCCTTTCACTGAACCTAGAACTCAAAAGTTCACCCAAACTAGGTGACTGGTAAGTTGTAAACATATTCGTGACTATGCCTTCCTGGCTCCGGGATTACAGATGTGCACAACCTTGCCCAGTTTTCTTGTGTATGGAGAAAGTCAAAACTCGTGTCCTGAAGCTGGCACAAGTTCTTTGTCCAAAGAGATTCTCTCTAATCTATGACATTCTGTTACATTTGACCATAAACACCTAGCTCAATGTCCAGATCTAGGAAATAAAAATTTCCTTTGTATTATACATCTACATATCAATATTTTAAAATTATTTTCTTATTTTAATTAACCCAGATGCTTGCCTGAAAATTTGTTTAGACTTTCTAAACAATGTTGAACTTATTGAATCCCTACACTTATGATCACTGGTATTTATATCAGTAGAAGAATGAGGCAACCAACCAGTAGCATAGTGTGTTTGTAATGTACACATTTTGGTAATTTATAATGTGCTCAAATCCTGTACAGAGCAAAATTTAATGATAGCTAAGCCCACTTACCGGAACATACTAAATCCTCAGAGCCAGGCAGTTTTCAATGCTGGGGATATATACATTTACTTGAGCTATAAATGTAAAGTTAAATAATAGCACTCATTGAATAAAAATATCTCATCATCATAATATTTTAGTCATACTTTCAATATGACTTTGTGGTGTTATTTATGTTTCTGCTTCATTTTAGGAAGGTACTATTGCATTAAGTCTCATTTTTGTTTAATCAAACAACAGTTGGTGATTAATTTCATGGTTTTTATTTTATCTTTTATTGTTTACATATGTATTATATAAAATAATGTGCTCAATGACTTAATCATGTATTATGTTTGATATGTCAAGAGGCTCAGCATTCCTTTTTGTAAAAAAAATATTTTCTATATATATATAATTATTATGCAACTGTAGTTACATAAAATGAAGGAGAAAGTCATAGAAAAATTAAGCTTCTTAGGAGTGAGCATAATTCTTATTCCTTTATATTATTATGCGTATTCTTTTATAAAATTATGTGTGGTAAAGTATAGTAAAGTCCCGTGTTATCTTACCAACACTGCTTTTATTTCTTTTCATACTATATTGCTCCTATGTATTATATGAAAAGCAATGCTAAGGAGATTGCATAGACCATAAGATGATGAAATCTACCTTGTAGGCTTGTGTGATGTATTAAATGACACACTACTTATGAAATTGTGAATATAGCATGTCTTATAAACATTATATGCTACTGTCATTAATATTGTTGGTATTATCACATGTAAAATAGCTCTGTGGATATTTACTTAGAATTATGTTCTAATGTCAATTAATTTAGCCATTTTAAAATATACTGACTTGTAATAATAAAATAAAATAATAAAAAGGTTAATTATTTCAGGCATAAACAGAAGTAAGCTTATTCCTTATTCCAGGAAGCCTTTCTCCTGTCAACCCTGTGTAAAGGTGGGGCTAGTATTTGCCTATGTAGCTTCCATTAAAGTATCTGGAAGTTTCTTGCTCCCAAGATCACATCTAAAGTTATTAGGGATCAAGGTTATGGTTTAATAAATCATCTTGACTATTGCCAATGCATGTAAGTGTTACTTTATTATTCAGTTAGCTGACCCTGATTCAATCTCAGGATGAGTTAGTTCAATTGTTGATGTAATGTCACATATCAGTAGGTAGCTGTCATGAACTGTATGATCAGACAAATTAAAAAAAAAAAAAACTACCTTTATATTTCATACAGAATCTTTATGATCTTTCGATTTACACAAACTTTAATGCCTTTGCTCATTTGGAACATCAGGAATAAGCTGACATCTGTTTATGAAATAATTAATCTTTTTATTATTTTACTTTATTATTACAAATCAATATAATTTATAATGGCTGAATTAATTGGCATTGGAACGTAATTCTAAGTAAGTATCCACAGAGCTACTTTACATGTGATAATCCTAAAAATATTAATGATAGTAGCATATAATATTTATAAGACACTCTATTATTAGGACTTCATAAGTAGTGTGTCGTTTAATACATCCCACAAGCCTACAAGGTAGATCTCCTCACCTTCTTAATCTTCCTGGTATGCAACATGCTGTTCCACATGTCTGCAAAGTAGTTCATTTGAATTTGAATGTAGTAGGCTGCTGAGATGAATTCCAAGAGCATATCAAATTGTGCCTAAAACAAGTTACTAAGAAAATTCTATTTCTTTTGAACAATCTTGTTTCATCTACTTGGTCAATATCTGCTGATGCATTCTCAAATTGACTTCCCCATTCTCTTTATTAACTCTTCAGTTTGTAGTGCATGAAGTGTTTCTTGCCCTGAGCTTAGATATTTGTATTTGTGTGAAGAAGAAAGACCATTAATACTCTGTATTTTACTCATATTTCTGGGTCCTGACTATGATACATTAGAAACAGATGTTAAAGCTTTATACATTGGCTGAGATGTCATGATTTTTATATTATAAACTGAAAATATGGTTATTAATATCACATTGGGGATCAACATTCAAAACATTTTGTCTGTTTGTTTTATTTATTTTAATTTTTTTGTGAGGGTCTTGTGTAATCCAGGCTGACCTGAAATCTCTATGTAGCCATGGGTAATCTTGACCTTCTCATCCACCTGCTTCCACCACCAGAGACTTAGTCTTGCAGATGTGCATATCTTTTTATGCATTGCACGGGATGGAACCCTGGACTTCAAGGATGCTACACAAATGCTCTGTCCATTGAGACATATGTATTTAGCTCTGAGTCCCTTTTTGGGTGTACTAAACTCAAACTTCTCCAGCTCCCGATTTTTCTGTTACAACATTTTAGATGTAACTAGTGCATCTTCTGTCAGAATTAGGTAGCATTTTGACATGGACCTGTCAATAAGGATCACTAGGAAGCCTCCCAAAAATGCACACTTCAATGCCTATACACAGGTGATGAGCTGAAGAGTTCACACATTTATAAAGTGCATCTAATGATTTCCATGATTCCTAGGATTCGAGGCATATCACAGAATGCTTTATAAAAAGTGGAGACGAAAAATTATACTAAGTCACTTATAGTACAAACTAATCAAAGACTAAAACGACTAATGTGCAAATTCACCAATGAATCATAATTGGACACAGAAGGGCTGGGAAGATGCCCTAGTTGGTGACATGCTTGCCATACAGACTGAAAACCTGAGTTTGTGTCCCCTAACAGGCAAAGGGAATGGATGCATCAGGGCCTCTTCCCACAACAAATAAGCACCAGATGCATATGCCACTACATACATCTGGTTTGTGTGGATACTGGGAAATCAAATCCAGACCATTAGGCTTTGTAAGCAAGTGTCTTAACCACTGAGCAATCTCTACAGCCCTTGAACACCCATCTTTAAACCCGGTCCTTGGGAGACAGAAACAGGTGGAAACTTTGTGCTCGCTGGCTAGACAAGTCTTCAGAATTGGTGATATCTAAGTTCAATGAAAGACCCCTTCTAAAAAAAAAAAATTACTGGAGAGTGACTAACAAAGACATCCTACATTAACCTCAAGCCTCAACATGCATGCTCACACATGTTCATAGGTACCAGCACACACAGTGAATGCACATGCACACACATCCTCTCTCTCTCTTTCTCTCTCTCTCACACACAGAGAAACACACACCATTTATACATTCATATTCATAAAAACAAATGGACACAGAAGTAAAGAAAACAGAAAGACATACTTCAGTTTTTCCCTTGATCCTCTTATTTTTTGCTTTAATCTATATATCCTATTTTCCCCATGCAGTTAGTATTTATCTGCTTGGTAACATGTAGCTGTCCTAAGAATAGCAAAAGATGGTTCTTGAACCTCAGGCTTTACTGCCTGCCCTGCTATTGGCATTTTCAAGGCTCAGTTAGGTTTGGTTGGGCTTCATGGCTTGAAGGGCTGGCTGCTTTGGGAACATTCTGCTTTTAGTAATAACCGGGTTAGTGTGGGCCATGGGCCAGCCCAGTTGAATATACATGAAGTAATTGAGGGTGAGAGTCCATTCCTTATATATTTGAATTCCATACCATCAGGGACCTTAGAGGTCAGAAGGACTTTTATAGTGAAAATCACTGGAGTGTTATGGTTGCTATGGGACAAAGCAACTTTCTCCAACTATTAATGTCACCATTAGAGTAATTGCTTTGTAAAGCTCTGTCTCCAGAGTTCCATTTCCTGTTGAACAACAAACCTTTCTCATCACCTTAGTATTCAGCTCATTTTTCTTAAGCAGCATATAAAGAACACATTAATCTTTGTAGATGTCTGGGTACGTTTTTATCCCAAGGTTAGTTATTGTCAAATCTTTTCAACCCATAGCATTTTCCCTTGCCAATCATTCTTCTTTATTAACTTCTTCAACTTCCCATCCTTTAAAGAAACCCATTTGTTTTATTTGAAAATGGTATCATTACCAGGAAACTGAGGCAAATGAAATTAAGTCACTTGGCCGTGTTTGTCCAGTAAATGCTGATGCAAGTTATCTACAGCAACCCACATACTCACCATTTTACTGTATTATAAACCAAGGATTCCTGAGGTTAGAAGGTGACATGTCCCCATGGTCTCAAATATTTGAACACTTTATCTCTAGCTGGTTGTGCTCTTTGGGAAGTTTGGTGAAATACTGATGAGGTATAACCTTAGAGGAGAAAGTGTGTCCCTGAGGGCTGACCTTAAAATGTTATAGTCTGGGGCTGGAGAGATGGCTTAGCGGTTAAGCGCTTGCCTGTGAAGCCTAAGGACCCCGGTTCGAGGCTCAGTTCCCCAGGTCCCATGTTAGCCAGATGCACAAGGGGGCGCACACGTCTGGAGTTCGTTTGCAGAGGCTGGAAGCCCTGGCGTGCCCATTCTCTCTCTCTCCCTCTATCTGTCTTTCTCTCTGTGTCTGTCGCTCTCAAATAAATAAATAAATAAATAAATAATTTTAAGAAAAAGTTATAGTCTGGCCCCACTTCCTGTTTATCCTCTGCTTTCTGACCGCCTACCTCCTGCTCCTGTGGCCATGCTTTATACCCCATGGAAGGCCTGTATCTACTGCAACTGTGAACCTACATAAACACTAGTCTTCCTTCAGCTACTTCTCTTCAAATATTTGGTCACAGCAATGAGTAAAGTAATTAATACAATAATATAGTAGATCAACTAAACAAAATATCACATGAGGGTCCATAACCAACAAGAATATGTGATTATTTTTGGTGAAACAATCAAGGGTGCTGTTTTCCTGATAAACCAGATAGCAGCACAAGGGGGAAGGAGACCAACACAGAGAAAAATCAACTCCTACCAAATCAGAAAGCCAGAGCCTCAGAGGCCCCCAACACCTCATCACTGAAGCAGACCAAAAATGAACCCAACATGGCTCAGGGAAATTTTGTGGAAGAGTGGGGGAAAGAATGTCAGAGCCACATGTTGGGTCATGATATGCAGAGACATTTATCTTACCCAGAACTGTGGGCTAACTCCACAATGCATGATCCATATACCTCAACAAGGAAGGGCCAATAGGGAGGGGGTAGGACATGGATAAGCCTAATAATGGTACCAAATTGACTGTATTTGCTGAATACAAAACTAATTAATTAAAATAAAATAAAATAATAAAAAAAAGATAGCAAGGCTGGAGATGTAACTCGGTAGAGTGCTTGCCTAGAAAACATGAAGGCATGGTTTCCATTCCCAGAACCACAGAAAACCCCAGCATGCTGGTGTATTTCTGTAATTCTAGCACTTCTGAGGTGGAGGCAAAAGGATCAGAAATTCCAGGTCATTCTCAGCCTCCTAGGTATAAAAGAAACCAGTGACATAAATTCCAGAACTTCCACCCCATATACCCATATACGCCCAAGGCTTCATACACCATGATTAAGCATTACGGCAAGTGCATGTGAGATTCAAATGACCCATAGAAGGTTACCCTTCTTCAAGGAGATTGCCATTGAACTTGTAACATTTCTTCCTTCCCAGGTCCTGCCCACTTCCATCCTTGTAACTTCTGTCCTCTTTAATAATCTCTCATCTTACTACTATCCATGTGTCTCAATACAATTTCTTGTACCAAGGTACCAGAAATTGGGGTTCCCAGTGGGTGCCCACCTGGCTCCCATATTCTCTGATAACAACTAGCTTAGCTCAGTCACTACAGCCTTGGAAGTAATTGCATGTAGACACTGTAATTTTCATCCATTCCTTTCTAGCTGCCAGCCTTAACAGAAGTGACATTGAGCATTTGTATTTCTCTCTGCGCTGCGTTTATTTCTGCATCACGATGCTACAGAAAAGCACCAACTTATAGGAAGTGAGACAATATCTGAATTTATTTCCATTCAAATTGAAAACTATGTAAAACTGTCAATAATAGACCTTTAAGTGTTCAGGTTATCAAAACAGATATCTTGATGTGTTGGGAAGTTAGAAATAGTTTAATAGCAATTGATGTGGAAGTTCATTCACATGAATTAATGAAGATGGTCTGATATATGAAATACTTTATTGCAGAGAGGCATTGTTAGTGAGATCATGGCTTGAGTCAGCCATATATCATGGCTCAATTTATGTGCTAAGTAAGAACTAGTAAAAAATAATTGAAATGGAATTGCCCATTACTAAGAACATCTCATGAAATGAATTCTAAAAGCAATTAATGGAAGTCTCAGTATGATCAAAATGGGTAAGGAAGTGATTTATTGTGCTTGGTCAAAATCCTCCCATTACATGAAATTGATTCCCATGTTGAATTCTGTTGATATATATGCCAGTTGAATCAGGAAATTGAATAGTTTTTTCCTGGGTAAGATTTGTTCCTTGTATGATTTGTTGTTAAATAGCCAATTTTTTTTTAAAAGAAATATATTAAATGAAAACATCCTATTTATATAATCATATCAGTTTGTATCCTTTTATACTCTAACCATGTTACTAAAAATATTATATTTCAAAGCACAAAGTTCATGCTATAAATACTATAGTTATCATTCCTTACATTTTCCCAAGGGGAATTATGCTGAGCACCCCCAAAACAAAAAACTTGTAAATCTTACCTTACAATTTTGTGGACATGAAATTATGATGCACATAAGATCACAAAATAACTAAACTGTCTTTTTACAGGCATTTGACTGTTTCTTGGGTTTTTGTTTGTTTGTTTGTTTTTCTTTTTTTTCTGAGATTGGGTCTCTCTAGCTCAGGCTGAAAATGGAATTCACTATGTAGTCTCAGTGTGGCCTTGAATTTAGGCAATCCTGCGTCCTCTGCCTCACGAGTGCTGGGATTAAACGCATGTGCCACCATACCCGGCTTCATTTCATTGTTTTAATTAGTAAATTTATTCATAAACTAACCAGTTTTGAATATAGACTAATTTGAACACCTGATTTTTATCTTGTTCATTGACACTACTTTTAATCTTATAGCCTTCAATATTTCCTGTGTCTGTGACTGAACATAAGAATGATTTATTTGAAAACATGATACATGGGCCCTGTACTTATATCCAAGGGAAATGATGCTTGCGTTTTCCCTTCCTTATGATATTGGGAAGATCAGGGATCTTGAAATCAATAAGAGCTTGCTTCCCAACTTAGCTATGCTACGAGTGTATTTTTGGGCAGCTCATAATGATTTGGAAGATTACAAAGAACATTAAAAAGGAAACCTTATGACAAATATTAATGGCAACTCTTATCTTCTCCAATATTTATTTTCTCTTTCATCCAATACCTGTTTGTGTTAACAAAACTGTTTTGCCATGAAACATTTTAAAGCAGCTTTGTAGAGCTGTAGATTCCTCATTTGTGAACCGTTTATGACATGATAGCTTCCTACCTCATGGCTTCTATTTCTTAACGAAGTAGTAATGACAAACAGTGGTGCACATGCAATCTGAACAAATTTCTGGATCAAGTTTGCCATCATGCTATGATTGGCTTCCAACCCCCTTTGGCCTGCCATGCCTGTTTTCTCTCTAACATTCTCTTATAAATGTCATTTATTGAATCGTGCTTTCTCACTGTGCAGGCCTCCTCACTGTTTGAATCAGTGACAAATCCATAATCTTACTTTACATATTAAGAAGGCTGCAAAAAGGAATACTTTCATATCAGCTCAGTAATGAATTGCAGTCCAGAGAAAGCTTTTGTACCAAGGGATACCAACTTGAGGTTCAAATATAAGTTGCTTCATTGCCTTATTCCTTTTTTTTTTTTTTTCTTGTGAGTATAACTATCTTTCCCATTAGTCCCCATATATTCCTTAGGCAATAGCTAATACTTTAATGGAGAACAATAGAAAAAATAAGAGCAAAAGGAAAGGGGTTAGATCATCATTCCAAAATGAAATTTCTCTTAGCTGTGGTCATCACAATAAATCGTATATGTTGCTGTCAATAAATCTGGGAACAGTGGTTTATTTCATGCTTTGGAAGAAATCTTTTGCAAGGCCAGGGTCTGTCTGCTTCAACTACTTCCATGAAGGACAGTGTGCAGAAAGATCAAATCACAAAGCAAATTATAATTGAAGAGCTATAGTCCAGAATATGGCTGTTTTCTAACTCAATTTCTGATTTTAGCATGAAACTTTGCAGAAGCTAACATGTGAATTAGGAATGATAATATATGCTTTTTATGTATGTGTGTTAAGTGTCTGCTGCATACATATTTGTGGGCCAATATATTTGCCACACTGCACACATGCAGGGACCCGAGGACATCCGTATTCATCTGTATCCTCGTCTGTCATTTTTCCACCTTATTTTCTTGAGGCAAGACAGGACTCTCACTGAACCTGTAATTCCCATTTTTCAGTTACAATATTGGACCATTGAGCCCCACTGATCCTCCAGTGTCTTAGTGTCTACCTCATTCAGCAATGGAGTTATAGAAGGGTACAACCACACCCAGACTTTTTAGATGTATATTGTTGTAAATCAAACACAGGTTTTCATACTTTCATAGCAAGCTTTCTTATCCATCGAACCATCTTTCCAGAACAGTATCTACTTCTTTTTTATGTTTTTATTTATTTATTTATTTGAAAGTGACAGACAGAGAAAGAGGCAGAGAGAGAGAGAGAGAATGAGCACACCAGGGACTCCAGTCACTGCAAACGAACTCCAGATGCATGTGCCAACTTGTGCATCTGGCATACGTGGGTCCTGGGGAATGGAGCCTTGAACCAGGGGCCTTAGGCTTCACAGGCAAGTGCTTAACCTCTACCCCATCTCTCCAGCCCAGTATCTACTTCTTAAGATTCATATAAATATTAAATTATATAAAATATAAAAATACGAGGCACAATCTAGTGTGATTTTAGTGCTTCACTTGAGCATTCATGTCATGTTTGGGGATGTCATGCTGGCTTTGGCTTGGTTTGATCCCAGAAACACCACACTCAAACAAAAAGAAAAACAGAAAGCTGTTATTGTATATATATCTCAAGTTTGGTGAACTGACTAAATTTCTCAAGGAAATATTTGTGTTGCATAAATCAACCATGACCTTCTTTATGTTATAATCTTAAAACCAAAATGTTTAATTGCTGCCGCTTGTGTGACATGAAAGTCATAATTTAACCATGACTTTTTAACCAAGAATAGCATGTTGGTACAATGTTTCTTGTATATCCAGTTTGTTCATAATCAGCTAGAGGACACTTATTATGGTGCTTGCTTTGAGCATGTTAATTTAAGAGTTTCTCACTCTTTTTTTTTAAATAGTTTTTTTTTTTTAATTTTATTTATTTATTTATTTGAGAGCGACAGACACAGAGAGAAAGACAGATAGAGGGAGAGAGAGAGAATGGGCGCGCCAGGGCTTCCAGCCTCTGCAAACGAACTCCAGATGCATGCACCCTCTTATGCATCTGGCTAACGTGGGACCTGGGGAACCAAGCCTCGAACTGGGGTCCTTAGGCTTCACAGGCAAGCGCTTAACCACTAAGCCATCTCTCCAGCCCAAGTTTCTCATTCTTAATGAGCTAGCTTGGTGCTAGACAGGTGCTTTATTTAAAGCCTTGTATATAAGTAATCTTGAAAATTCCTTTAAATAGGGAAAGATGACAAACATCTCCAACTGATAACTCTTATATTTTATCTTTTTTACATATGTGAAATTATGAAAGTTAAGCAACATGCTTATAATAGTATCAGGATCAGAGAGGTAGCTTAATTGACTATTTTTATAGCTTACTTTTGTTTTTCTTTTTTAAATTTTTATTTATTTATTTAAGAGATGGTAAGAAAGAAAGATTAGGCATTTATTTGAGAGCAAGAGAGAAAGAGGAGAGAGATCCTCTTGTCTGTACAAATGAACTCCAGTTACATGTACCACTTTGTGCACCTGGCTTTATGTGGGTATAAGAGAATTGAACCCAGGCCATCAGGCTTTGCAAACAAGTCCCTTTAACCATGGAACAATCTCTCCAGTCCAACTTTTTTTGTTTGTATTCAAGTCCTGGAAGTCTTAATGTGACTGGTTTATTTTTCTTCTAGTATTATCTCTTGCTATTTCTATAGCATTGGTGTAACACACCATTATTATGTATTCTGTATTGGCAAATAATTTTACTTCTTTAAATGTGCTTGTCACGCCCCCACTGAAACAATTACTTTGGTACTGTGTGTACATTTTTCTCAGCTGAGATAAAATAAAAAAATAAAAAAAACTAAAATCAGTTGCCTTCTTCTTTCAACTTATATTGTAACAAGTGACTTTGACATGTTCCCTTGAATTCTATGATTTTCACATTGTTTGCACTCTTTGTTGGGTGTTTCCCTGTATGAAACAACTTAAAACCAAAGCATGCAGTCAAGTTGCTTTCGGTTGTTGCTTTTTATAAGGAGTCCGTGATGTGTCCTATGAAGAAGGTTCTTGTGCTATAAAAGAACCATGTAGGCATGAGTAATAGTGTTTTGGAACATGAGTACAATGCTAGTGAATCATCAATACATATTAATCATGAATCCTCTAAAAGAAGTACACATTAAATGAGGTGATGTAAGCAGGACTGGTTGATGAAACATTGACCAGGACCTTGAATCAACCAATCTTCATTACCTTCTTAATCTTTGAGCTGGATGTGGTGGCACACACCTTTAATCCCAGCACTTGGGAGGCACAGGTCAGAGGATCACTGTGAGTTTGAGGCCACCCTGAGACTACATACTGAATTCCAGGTCAGCCTGAGCTAGAGTGAAACCCTGCCTCAAAAAAAAAAAAAAAATCTTTGTATGCACGTATGTGTATGTGTTATGCATGTATTCATGTGTGTGAGAATGAACATATAAGAACCATGGTATGCATGAGCCACAGAATGGGTGTAGAGGTTAGAAGAAGATATCACCCCCGCCCCCGCCGGTTTCATTCAGAGTCTCTTGTTTATCACTACTCATACACCCAGACTAGCTTGCTTATGAAGTCCAGGGATTCTTCTGTCTCTGCATCCCATCTCACTGTGTAACACGGGGTTTACATATGTGTCCTACCAGGTTAACCTTTACATAGGTTGTGGGCATCCAAACCCAGGTCCTTATGCTTGTGTGATTAGCACTTTTCTGAAAGAGCAGTCTTTCCAGTCTACTCCTTGATTTTTTCTAGGTGTTGGTTCAATAGTTCAGGATAGAAAGTTTATGGTGACATTATAGATAATGACTACAAACTGACTATACTTCCCTTTTAGAAAAAAAGGTCACAGAGGCTGGGAAAATGGCTCAGTGGATAAAGCACTCTCCACTAAAGCCAGAGTACCCTAGTTCCATACTCAGACCTCAAATAAAAACGTCTGGATCAGTAGTTACAGCACATGGACATTGATGGAAAGATGGGAGGTGAAAACGGGAGAATTTCTGAAAAGATCATGGTGAATATAGCAAACAGCAGCAGAGCAAGCATCAAAAACAACAAATCCTGCCTCAAATGAGGGGGTGGGGGACAACAAGCAACAATCTGAAAGTGGTCCTCTACCCACAACACTAATGCCCACACTCATATATCAACACACACACACACACACACACACACACACACACACACACACACACTAAAAATGTTTAAATACTAAAAATAGCTAGATTAGTTGAATAAAGCACTAGATTTTATAATTATGTTTTCATTTAAGTATATCCAATATTTCTTTAAAATATTTATTTATGGGCTGGAGAGATGGCTTAGTGGTTAAGTGCTTGCCTGTGAAGCCTAAGGACCCTGGTTCGAGGCTCGGTTCCCCAGGTCCCACGTTAGCCAGATGCACAAGGGGGCACACACGTCTGGAGTTCGTTTGCAGAGGCTGGAAAGCCCTGGCACACCCATTCTCTCTTTCTCCCTCTATCTGTCTTTCTCTCTGTGTCTGTTGCTCTCAAATAAATAAATAAAAAATGAACAAAAAAAAAAGTTTAAAATATTTATTTATTTAAGACATAGAAAGAAAGAATGGGCATGTCAGGGCCTCAAGCCACTGCAAATGAACTCCAGGTGCATGTGCCACCTTGTGCATCTGGCTTACATGGTTCCTGGGGAATCCTTTGGCTTTGTAGGCAAGGACCTTAACCACTAAGCAATCTCCCCAGCCCTGTATCCAATGTTTTAATAATCTCTCTCTCTCTCTCTTTCTCTCTCTCTCTCTCTCTCTCTTTCTCTCTCTCTTTTAAAGTAGAAACTTTGTATGGCCAACAAAGCCAGACAGGGTGAGAATGGTCACTCCAAGGCCTTTAGCTAGTGAAGACAAAGTCCAGATGCATGTGTGACTATGTGCATCTGGCTTTATATGGGTTCTGGGGAATTGAGGCTGGGTTGTTAGCTTTTGCAGGCAAGAACATTAGTTGCTGTGCCACATCTCCAGTGTTATTTGGCTATTTCTTTTTTATTATCTTAAACATTTATTATTATTAACAACATATTTTGTATGTATATTACATGTATTGGTACACTATTTTCCCTTGAGGCTGCCCTCAGTCTGCTGGGAACCCTCCTCAGTGGGGTTGCAAGTATTTTTCATGGGGTTGTAGGTTATATGTTGGGAGAGCTGCAGTTTTTTTTTTTTTTTTTTTTTTTTTTTTGAGAGAGAGAGAGAATGACTATGGGCATGATGTCTCAAACTGTGATTCTTACAATCTTTCTTCCACAAAATTCCATTCACTGTGGTGGGTGAGTTTTAAGTCTAACTCAGTGATGAGCTTTAAGGAGCCTCTGGATCTCTGCTTTAGTAAACGTTGAGTATCCTCAGCGTCTGTCACCTTCACTCTGGCACTCATTATCAAGCTCACCATGAGAGCAGCTCACTTGCTCATCTCCCCAGTTCCTCTGTGGTTCCAGCTGCGACTTGGCTGAAGTGTGAGTGGTAGCTCATCTCCTCCTCCTTCTGAAAAAGAAGGACAGATTCTCCAATGGAGAGTGAAGTTGGCATTGTTTAAATGGAATAAAGACTATTAATTTAGGAAGAATTTGATGTATGTAACCCCATTTTTAGCCAAAGACTAGTGAGAACACGACACTGGAGAACATAATCTTTGTCTCCATAGGCTTCAGATCTGGTTCCCAATTCTAGATATGTGTTCCTGTACACTGATTTGACCTCTTAGCCAATCAGAAAGCTATTGGTTACCCACCAAGGCCGTGTGCCACTATTGCACTGGTGTGTGCATCCTGTCAGGGTGTTTGTTTCTGAGTAGCTTAGACCTCTGGTTTCTCAGACTGTTGTTGGCCACTTTTCCCCAGTAGCTCATGCAATGCTTTCCAGACAGGCTAACTCTCTGGGGACTGGCTTTCTTATAAATGCCAGCCAGGTCTCTTTGTGCTCTGTGTCAGCAGCATATGGAGTTTTCAGCAAGCGGGTCCTACCATTTTTACCTTAGGTAGGTACTCAAGTGCCTTGACAGAAACCTGTCTTGTATTGGGGATCTCATAGGACTCTCTGATCAACAGTTGATTGTAGTTTGCAACTGATTTCTGTTACTGGAAGCTCAGCCCAAAGACAAAAATAAATAAATCAACTTAGCCTTCATCCCACCCTCCCCATGGTCCTTCATTTCTATCTATCATAACTTTTCTCCTGTTCTCCTGTCCTCCTCCTCCTCTTTCCTTCCTCTTAGTCCCCTTTATTTTCCTAAATAATACCTCTAGTATTTACATTTCTTTATTTTTTTTCTATGTTATACATATGAAAGAAACATATTTTGACTTTTGGATCCTGGTTTACTTTACTTATTATAATGATTTCCATTTTGACCCATTTTCATGCAACTGCAAAAAGTCATTATTATGGCTACATAATGTTGCATCACTCTTGCTAGTCAATGCCTTTTTGGAATTCACAGTGCCCCACAGAGATTGTGATACTTACCTTCTTATTTCAGGAGCAAAACACCTACCAAAAGAAGCTGATTTGCAGAATTTGTTTGTTTTGTCTTACCGTCTCAAAAGGAAGCTCCATGATAGCAAGGGAAAGATAGTAGAGCAGAGCCTGGACATCACCCCCTTGTCAACATCAGGTGGAAAATGGTAGCAGAAGAATAGACCAAGTTCTGGTGAGGGGAGAGGGTCTATAGCACACTTAAGCCCACCCCCAGCAACATACCTTTTCTCGCAAGGCTCCACATCCCAATTTGTCATCTTCTGTGGGCCAAGTACAAAAAACATGAGTGTGTGGGGGACATCTGATTCAAACCACCACAGAGATCAGAAGTTCCATGCTGTCTTGCGTGATCTTTCTCTGGTTCTGGTTCAAAACATCCCAACACATTGTATGTGTGCACGAGTATGTGTGTGTGTGTGTGTGTGTGTGTGTGTGTGTGTGTGTGTGTGTGTGTGTGTCTTGGGATACATGGACATTTGAAGGTCAGCTTCCAGGAACAATTTTGGACCAAGGTATTTTATAGTGTGTCTCAGGTCTGCCTGCTCCCACAGTCTTAGCTGTAACGATTATACTCAGTTAACAGCAACAGAACATCAGCTAGACATGGGATAGGTATGCAGGTTCTGAGTTTGCATATGTTTGTCCTGAAGCATCCATCTATCCATTTGGCTCTTGCTTTGAAGCAGCCAATCACCACTCTGGCCTTAACCGATACCAGAGTATATCAAGGTTTAATCTGTACCTGGGTTTAATGGGTACCTCCAATTGGATTTTAGGTTCTTTTCTACTGGAACAAGAAATTGGACAGAAACACATGAATATTAACAAAAGCAGGTTGAATTTATTGCAGAAATATACAATTCCAAGGCCTAAGCAAACAGAGAATTTAGTAGCTCAGATAACCCTGATGTACATCTTGGGAGTTTATGTCTCATATAGTGAAGTTTCTGGCTCATTTGCACATTGCAGGCTTGCTCCCCATTTATGACCCATAGTTCCCTTTACTACTTCCACTAGAGCACAAGCATTCTTACATCTCCATCCACGGCTGTGGGTTTGAGCATTCTAATGAGCTATTTGCTACTTCCAACAGTCCAGGAGTCTCAAGATCATTCAGGTGGCTCAAACCAGGTCTAGTTGAACACAGCCAGAAAGTCTCCATATTCTTCTTTGCCAACTGCTTTTGTTTTATGTGTAATTTGCAGATTTCATGCAAGACCTCCTGTCTCTCACTCTCCGTCCTACCCTACTCTTTAGCTAACCTAAAATGGATCCTGTGATTCCCCTCAACATAAAAGAAGACTTGTCTTACCAGGATACAAGAGCACATAATCCAAATGTTAATAATGTGTTAAGTGAAAAAGGTAATGTGAGATAGAAAAAATTTAAAATGACTATGCTGTCTGACGATAAGGAAGGGAATGAATTTAGGCCAGTGTCTTTAAATAGATATTTAGTAAAAAGTAAATTCAGTTTTCATTAAATATCCTGCTTTGAAACTTTCTTCAACATTATACATAGAGGAGCTTTTTGTCTATAATACACATATGTGCATTGTGAGTGTGCATGCTTGTGCATATTCATGGGGAAGGTGTGTGTATGTGGGTGTGGGCAGAATCTGCAGGTCAGGAAAAAGCCTCAGGTATCACCTTCAGGAATGACGTTCCCCTCTTTGTGATGGGGTCTGTCATTGGCATGTTGCTCAACTATTGGGCTAGCCTGGCTCACCTGGGAATCCTAGGGATTTTCCTGTTACCACATCCCCAGATCTGGGATTAAAGACACATATAACCATGCTTCATATTTTTTTATATAGGTTCTGGGGAGATCAAACTCAGCCCATAGTGCTTATGAAACAAGCTCTTTACCAATGGAGCTATGTCCTGAGAATTCTTCTTTTAACTTTGTTCAAGGTTTCTCATTCTACCCTTTCCTAAATACTATACTTTATATTCTGCAGAAGGTGTAGGATGTACTTTTTATTGTGGAATGTTGTATGAGCATATTTATGACCTTCCTGGAATAGGCACAAAGAAAGATATTCTTTCAACAAAGTACAGTCAACTTAGAGAAGAGATCTCTAAACTATGTGGGATGCTAAGTTGTAATTCATCTGTAGTTGAGAAACTTCTAGCATTGTAACAAATATGTAGAATGATATCAAAGCTCCATAACTTATTATGCTAATCAGATACCAGTTTGCAGGCAAGTTGGGTTTGTAAAATAAAGCACTTCTCATTCTAATCTTTCATCTCAACATACCTGACTAGAAGGAAGCAAATGTTGTAATGGCCCACAAAGTAGAATACTGGTTTCCATTTTGTGTTTTCTAATTCATAACATTTAAGAGCATATAAGTGTGTTGGATTCCCACAAAAGAGCCAGAAACTTCTTTGTCATGTATTGTGAAGGTATGTCAATGTATAGTGGTCATCACAGATATGTCTCAAGGATTCCCTCACTGTATGCTTTGCCCAAACTATTAATGCATAGTAACCATCTCTTGAAAGATGAATAAGGACCTAGAAATGTGGGAAATTGTGCCAGTGATTAGTGGATAGGGCAAATGTTATCTTTTCACTTATAACATTGTCCATACCTTTGTTTGCTTTCAATACCAAGTATTCACTTGGCAGTTTTCTTGGACAAACAGAGCTTTCTGAATAGAATAGTAGTTGATTGAGATAGCTATTGTAATAATTCAAGATTTCAAACCTGTTGTCATATAAAAAATCTTACTAAGTACAACGTGAGTATAAATATAGATAGCAGGGAAAAGTCATTTTGCTTCATAGCTCCAAAGTAAAAGGAATCTCAAGTTTGAAAGATATTGCAAAAAGTACGGAAGGAACTTGGAAGATTTTTCAGGAGATAAAGGACTTGCTATGTAAGTAGGGTGACATGAGTGCAGATCTCTAGAACTCATATAAAGCTGGATGTTTTTTGACTGAGTGTCTGTAATCCCAGAATTCTTAACATTATATGAGAGTTGGAGATGTTATAATCTCTCCAAAGTTTGTAGTCCAGCAATCCTGGCCAATGCTGCAGCAAACAAGGTAAAAACAAGGTAAAAGGATCATCACCTGAAGTTGTCCTCTAAACTCTACACACTCACCATGGCATGCATGTACATATAGTTACACACTTGAACATACATACACACACATCGACATATACACAAGATCAAAACTTTAATAAAGCTTTACTGTAAAACACAAAACTAGCTAGTGGGAAGATAAGAATTTTGTGCCTAGAAGTAACATCCATATCACTGAAATTTGTGGTCAGTCATGTTTAATTGAAGCAATGAGAAGAAATAAAATTTTACTCACAGGAAATTTTAATTGGCAGCATTACAATATCCAAAATGCATATCTAATTAAGAATAAAAGCCTTAATAATGTACTGAAAATGAATGCACTAGTGTCAGTCCTGGAATTAGTAGCATAACAATGCATCCAAGTTTTAAACCTTCTTCACTAGCATCATATTTCATCAGAAGAAAATATTTTTCACTTAGCAAAACTTGATCAACATTGCTTTCCCCACCCTCCTTTTCAATTGTTCTCATTTCCCTTAAATTCCACTATTTCACTTTAGTTTATAGAAACCAAGCTATAGTGATATTTTTGTGTTACTGTCTGTATCCCATGTTAAAAATATTGTGGTCCTTCAAAAGACGTGGGATGCTTTAAGGATACCACTAAAATGTCTTGAAGATTGCCTGCTGGTAAAACCTATAGAAAAGAATATTACTATGATGTGATAATATACTATTGAGCCAGCTTGACTTCTCTGTCAAGCAATTGTATAAAAATGAGTTTATTCCTTTAGAAACAATGTGGAGCAAATATTGATTGCATATTGAATGGAAACATAAAAACTGTGTTGGTCAGACAGAAGCTAAAAAGGTCATGTAAACCTGATCCTGGGAAGGACAATCATGCAGAAAATATTGATATAATTTACAATATGTAGTAAGAAGTGAACTCAAGAGCTTTATAATAACCTACAAGAGAGATGGGTAGCAATTCAGAGTTCAATGTGAGATCCAGAAAGGACCTGTACTAGAGACAAAATTTCTACCTCAACTAAGGAGATTCTACTGAAAATGAAACTAAAAGTGAAAGATATAAGAGATATACAGAGAAAATGCATTTAATTTGATTGAAATGTGGACTAAGTGACAAGATCTAGAGGGTAATTGGGGCAGAAAAATACATGAAAGCACAAGTACAGAAGCTGTTTCACATCATAGGAAGCAGTTTGAAGTTTATATCCAATGAGAAATCACTGGAAATTTTGAGAAAGAGAGTGAGATACAACTATATAAGTACAGACAAGATTGAATGAAGAGTGATATTTGTGTTAGAAAAAGAAAAAGAAATACGGTCTAAAGAGGTTCAAAAAAGCAATAAATAATGATGAAAGAGAAAACTCAGTCAAACGGGCTTGCCTTGCTAGCATGAGGAGCTGAGTTTAAACCTCAGCATTATTTAAAAATGTTGGGCAGTGTGGTATGAGCCTTTTTAACCCAGCACTGAAGAGATAAAGAAAAGGGGAACTCTGGAACTCACTGATCAGTTGGTTT